>NW_006438076.1:1593910-1599874 GCF_000325575.1 Pteropus alecto | reverse complement strand
GCTTTCCTTCATTCTTTCCTTCCTTCCTTTCTTCCTTCCTTCCTTCCTTCCTTCCTTCCTTCCTTCCTTCCTTCCTTCCTTCCTTCTTTCCTTCCTTCCTTCCTGTTTCCTTATTTTAACAGCTTCATTGAAATATAATCCACATACCATATAATTCAGTCATTTAAATCATATACTACAATTTTGTTTAGTATATTCAGAGTTGTACATCAATAATCTGATATTTAGAACATTTTATTCTCCCCAAAAGAAACCCTATAACCATTAGTTGTCACTTTTTACTCTTCCCATCTCAACCCCAGCTCTAGACAACCACTAATCTACTTTTTTTCTCTGTAGATTTGCCTTCTGGACATTTTATACAAATGGAACTATACAACATGTGATCTTTTAAGACTAGATTCTTCTATTTACTTTGTTTTTGAAATTCATCCATGCCATAACATATATCAGTACTTAATTGCCCCCTCAAAATATTCTATCATATGGTTACATCTTATTTTATTTACTGATTACCAGCTGATGGACATTTGTATTACTTCTACTCTTTGACTATTATAATGAATGTAGCTATGAAAATTTATAAACAAGTTTGTGTACAGATCAGTGTTTTTTATTTCTCTTGGGTACATACCTAGGAATGGAATTAGTGAGTAATGTGGTAACTTTATGTTTGAGGAATTACAAAATTCTTTTCTAAAGTGACTGCCCATTTTATATTTTCATCAACAACATATGGGCATTTTAATTTCTTTACATTCTTGCTGACACTTGTCATGGTCAGTCTTTTCGATTGTAGCCATCCTAGTGGGTATGAAATGGTATCTCATTATGATTTTGATTTGCATATCCTTAATGCTTGATATCGTTGAAAATCTTTTTATGTGCTTATTGACCATTATTATTACTTTTTATAAAAATATCTATTCAAATCTATTTTCATATATTTTTACTTGGGTCATTTGTTCTTTTATTGTTGAGTTAGGTGTTCTTTATGTATTCTGGAAGCAAGTCCTTTATCACATACATAATTTTCAAATATTTTCTCTCCATCTATATGTTGTCTACCCACTTTCTTGATGGTGTTGTTTTTAGTATAAAAGTCTTTAATTTTGATGTAGTGCAACATATATTTTTTGTTTTTGTCACTGTACTTTTAGTGTCATATGCAAAAACCAAGTTTTCATTGTTTTGGTTTCATGTCTAACCCTAAGGTTATAAAGATTTACTTTTAGGTTTTCTTCTAATAGTTTATAGCTTTAGTGCTTATATTTTGAGTTAATATTTGCATATGGCATGAGGTAGGGGATTGGGTGTAAGTGGATATCCAGTTTGCAACACCATTTGTTAAAAAGACAATTATTTTCTATATTAAATTGTCTTGGCACCCTTGTTGAAATTCATTTGACAATACATGTAAGAGTGTATTTCTTGACTTGCAATTCTGTTCTAATGTTCTATATACTTATCCTTATGCCAATACTACGGTGTCTTGATTGTAATAGCTTTGTAGTAAATTTTAAAAAATTACAAAGTGTTAAGTGTTCCAACTTTTTCTTTCTTTCTCTTTTTCCTTTTTTCAAATTGCTTTAGTTTTTCTAGGTCCCTTCCATTTCCATGTGAACTTTAGGATCAGCTAATCAATTTCTGCAAAAAAAGTCAGTTGGCATTTGGTAAAAACTGTGTTGAAACTGTAAATCAATTTACGTAATATTGACATTTTACCTAACAATATTAGGCCTTCTGATCAATGATCATGGATATCTTTCCATTTATTTAGATCTTTAATTTCTTTCAATAATGTTTTGTAGCATTCAATGTATTAAGTTTTACACTTTTGTTGTTAAATTTATACCTAAGTATTTTACTCTTTTTGATGATATTTCAAATATAATTGTTTTCTTAATTTCACTTTCAAAATGTCATTTAATTTTTAAGATAAAAAATACAATTAACCTTTGCATATAAATCTTATAATCCACAACATTCCTAAACTCCTTTATTAGTTCTAATAGTTTTTTTAAAGCTTATACCTTAGTATTATTTTTTTATCATTATAATTCTTAAAGCTTTTATTTGGATGTGGCTCATGTCATACCCGCTCACATTCTATTTGCCAAAACATATTATTCAGACAAACCCAAAATGTTTCATGTATGTGTCCCATTTTGTTACACAGAATAATTAAAGCGCTGATTACTCAAGAGTCAATATTTAATAACAGCTATAATTTTACTACTTTATCAAAGCCAGTCTTATGTAGAATTTGCTTTTTTTACCCTTTTCTTTCTTTTTTTTTTCTTACATGGCAGTGATTACAATGACTAGTATTACGATTTATATTCACTGCCCTGATTTGTAGTTTTACTCATTATAGTTATTGAATGATTAGTACAAATGTCAATGCAGTGAAAATGCAAATAATATTTTAGTATTAATATTAAAATAGTTCTGACCTAGAGGTCCTCTCAAAGGGTTTGATGTACTTCCTGGAGTCTGTGCACCACACATTAAGAAGCACTGCAACATATCATTAGGAGATGTTAAAGAAGAGGAGACATTCTCCAGCATGCACAAAGGCATGGCAGTATATGTGGGAAGAAGAAACTTGTGGACTTTCAGGAAAACAACGTTGCTGGAGAGGAGATTCCATATATATATATATAAAAAGCTAATAAGAAAGAGCAGAAAAAAATATTTAAAGGATATTAATGTAGTAGAACAGGAAATGGGGAGCCATTAAAGTTTGGAAATCTTTAAAATCTACATAGTGATTTTGTTGTTGTATTTTTTTTTCTTTGGTTTAGTTTCTGACACTTGGGTCAAGTTCAATAGTAAATATATATATTTTTTATTAAAGTGTATTTGAGGAGTTTGGAGAAACATGGCAGAATGAGAGACATCCCCAGATCTCTCCCCTTGAAACAACAATAAGTTAAACATCTAAAACTCAACAAAAAACACTCAAACTGCACACCAGCACGTCTGAGCATGGGATCTGCACATAAGACCTACCACAGGTTAGAACCCCAGGTGTCAGCTGGTGGACTGGGAAAAATAAAGAAGCTGCTCTCACAGCTACCGGAGCTCCTTGTAGGAGGATGGGGAGGGAAGAAAACATGGCAACATCCCTGAACATCCCTGCCTGGGAGTGCTGTGAGCGTCACACAGCTGGCAGCAGAGCCCAGTCATAAGGGCAGAAAGAAGAGAAGCAGGATGGCAGATAAACAACAGTTGATTTTTACCAGCCACAGTTGTAAAACCAAGGCTGAGCAGCAGCCCCCAACTCTCAACACATAAGGCCCCTCCCCCTATACACTCCAAGACAACATGGTGGAGCCAAGGGGAATCTGAACAAATGCTACTCAAACTGTTGCTAACACTGACAGGGACTGAGACTGAGGGTAGTGAGCATGATTAAATATCTACAAGAAAATTAAAAGGCATTATTAAAGCTTTATATAAAGCAGGGATCCAAGAGGCTTAGACATCACCTACTGGAAACCAAAAGAAAAGTTCCTTCTTTGCAAAAGGCTAAAACAATACCTTTATGTAATAAATCTTTCTATAAAAACTTCCATTAATGCCCAGGTGGAGAAATAGTCCATTAAACACCGAGAACAACCAAGGTCACATGGCATCTCAGAAAAAAATATCTCCAGAAAATAAGCTTACAGACATAGAAATATGTGACTTAAATGATAGGGAATTCAGGATGATACTTCTGAAAAAACTCAGTGAGTTTCAAAATGAATTATATCAACAATTTCAGACATTGAAAAAACACCTAGATGAGAAGAGCAAGGATATTGAAGCCCTCAAAAAAACAGAATAGATCTTCTGTAGATAAAACACACACACACACACACACACACACACACACACACACACACACACACTACAAGAGTTGAAAAATGAAATAGCAAGCTTGGTGAATAGAGTCAACCAAATAGAGGGAAGGATCACTGAAATTAAAGACAGAAATCTAGAAATAAATAAGAAAGAAGAAGAGAGAAAGCAAAGAATGAAAAATAGTGAAAGAGAAATACAAGAACTAGCTGATACCATCAGGGGAGGAAACATAAGAATAATAGGCATTACTGAAGGTGAGGAAATGGAGCAGGGATTAGAAAGCATTTTCAGGCAACAGTTGATGAGAATTTCCCAAATTTAAGGAATGAGCTGGAGTTTGGAATTCAAGAAGTCAACAGAACATCCAATTATCTCAACCCAAAAGGCCTTTACCAAGACTCATCATATTAAAGTTATCAAAAATTAACGACAAAGACAGAATTCTCAGGGCAGCCAGGGGAAAGAAGACAGTAATTTATAAAGGAAAACCCTTTAGATTATCATCAGACTTAACACAAACCTTACAAGCTAGAAAGGAATATTTAAACTATTAAGTGAAAGAAACTACCAGCCTAGAATAATGTATCCAGGTAAGCTCTCCTTTAGATATGAAGGAGAATTAAGACCTTTCCAGACATACAAAAATCGAGGAAATTCTCCAGTACAAGGCCTGTACTACAGGAAATACTGTAAGGTGTCAGCTCATCTAAAACAAAATAACAACAACAACAAAAAAACATAATTAGAAGTAAAGTGACTATCCGGCAAATAGAAACAGAGGAGTGAAACTCTTACTAAAAACAGGACATTATAAGCTTAAATAATAAGAAGAGAATTGCTATAGCAAGATAGTAATAAACATTCAGCATACATAGGGACAAATTGTGATTACAATGGCTGAGAAGGGGAGAATTCAAAGATCCAGAATCGCAAAGGGGAAAGGAGATGAGGCACATGCAGAGGAAAATGGACGACTGTATATATAACTATCCTTTTCATATTTGTAATGGTAATCACACACCAAAGGTTCAGAACTGAAGTATATAACATAAAACAAGAAGAACCAGAGGCAAAACTCACAAAAGCCAATCAAAATAAAGAAAATAGAACCACAAAGACAAGGAAGAAATGGAAACACCGAGCTATCAGAAAGCAAAAGATAAAATGGCTATAAGAAGACCTCATATTTCAATAATCACCCTAAATGTAAATGAACTGAACTCACCAATTAAAAGGCGCAGAGTGGCAGAATAGGTCAAAAAACAAAACCCAAACATATGCTGCCTCCAGGAGACACATCTCAGCTCCAAATTAAAATATAGATTCAAAGTGAAAGGGTGGAAAATGATATTTCAAGCAAATAGCATTCAGAGAAAAGTGGGAGTACTGGTACTAATATCGGATGAAATAGACTTCAAAATAAAAAAAGGTAAAGGACGATAATGAGGCATACATCATAATGATAAAGGGAATCATGCACCAAGAAGACATAACACTTTTAATATATAGTCTCCTCCCAATCAGGGAGCCCCAAAATATATAAAGCGATTACTAACAGAACTAAAGGGAGAAACAGACCAACACACTATCATAGCAGGAGAACTAAATACCCCATTGTCAGATATGAATAGATCATGCAAACAGAAAATCAATAAGGAAATAATATCCTTAAATAATACATTACACCAACTGGACATACTTGACATTTGCAGAGCCTTTCATCACAAAACAGCTGCTATATATTTTTCCCTAGTGCAAATGGAACATTCTCAAGGATTGACCACATACTGGGACACAGAGATAGCCTAAAAATATAAGAGGATTGAAATTATACCAACCATATTTTCTGATATAATGCCTTGAAGCTGGAGATCAACTGTAAAAAGAAAGTGGGAGGAACCACAAAGAGATGGAGATTAAACAACATGTTATTGAAGAATGACTAGGTAAGAGAAGAAATAAAAAGAGAGATCAAGAGATATATAGAAATGTTCAAAAATCCATAGCATTTCTAATGTCTAATAATGAAGTGTCAGAAAAAGAAGTGGGAAAAATAATTCCTTTTGCAATTGCAACAAAAAGAATAAAATATCCAGGAATAAACCTACTAAA
>NW_006438076.1:1590874-1592010 GCF_000325575.1 Pteropus alecto | reverse complement strand
TAGTAACCAGTAACCCCTCTACTGGGAAGATACCCCAAAGACTTGAAAACCCATATCCAAAAAGATATTTGCACTCCAATGATCATAGCAGCACTATTCACAGTGGCCAGGACATGAAAGCAACCAACATGTCCTAGGATACATGATTGGCTAAAGAAGCTGTGGTACATATATAGAATGGAATATTACTCAGCCATAAGAAAAGATGAAATGCTGCCATTTGCAACAACCTGGATTGACCTTGAGATAATTATGCTAAGTGAAATAAGCCAGACAGAAAAAGTTGAAAATCACATGATATCACTTATGCGTGGGATATAAACCTAAAAGCAACAAAGGAATCGGAAAAAGAAACAGAGACTCACGGACATGGACTATAGACTAGTGGTTATCAGAAGGTAGGGTTTGGGGTAGGGAGGAAGTAGACAGGGTAAAGGGGTTTAAGCATGTGTTTACAGAAAGAAATCTAACTATGGGAGGTGAACACACAGTGAAAATATATATATGCCTTACCGTTAAAGTGTACAGCTGAAACTTACTGGATTTCTTTAACCAATGTCACCATAAAAAATTAATTAATTAATTAAAAAAATAAAAATAAAGTGTATTTGACATACAATATTATATATAGTATCAGGTGTACAACACAATAATTTGACATCTATAGACCTTACATAGTGACAGCTGCAATGAATCTAGTACCTTTCATCAATGCACAAAGTTATTATAATATTATGGACTACATCCTCTATATTATACCTTATGTCACCAAGAATTATTTTATAACTGTAATTGTGTCCCTCTTAATCCCTTTCACCTTTTTTGTCCATTATCCCACCCTCTTTCCTTCTGGTAATCATCAGTTTGTTCTTTGTATCTGATTTCTTTTTGTTTTTGCTTTTCTTGTTTATTTGTTTTGTCTTTCAGATTCCACATATAAGTGAAATCATATGGTTTTGTCTTTCTCTGATTGACTCATTTCACTTAGCATAATATCCTCTAGATTCACCCATAAGAATGTCCAAACGAAAAATATCAATCTTTTTTATAGCTGAGTAATATCCCTTTATACATATAATGAATATCTATCTATCTATCTATCTATCTATCTATCTATCTATCTATCTATCTATCTA
>NW_006438076.1:1586328-1590829 GCF_000325575.1 Pteropus alecto | reverse complement strand
TATCATCTATCTATCATCTATCTATCATCTATCTATCATCTATCTATCAATCATCTATCTATCTATCTATCTATCTATCTATCTATCTATCTATCTATCTAATGGATATATATATACATATATAGATATATATCACATCGTTTTTATTCTTTCATCTATTGATTGACACCTAGGTTGCTTCAATATCTTAGCTATTGTAAATAATGCTGCAATGAACATAAGGGTGCATGTTTTCAGTTTCTTCAGATAAATACCCAGAAGTGGAATTGCTAATCAAATGGCAGTTCTATTTTTAATTTTTTGAGGAACACTACATTTAGTTTTTCATAGTGGCTGCACCACTTTAAAATCCTGCCAATAATACACAAAAGGGTTTACTTTTCATCATATCCTCACCAACATTTGTTATTTGTTGTCTTTTTGATAATAACCATTCTGACAGATGTGAGGTGATATCTCATTATGGTTTTGATCTGCATTACTCTGATGGTTAGTGATATTGAACATCTTTTCTTGTGCCTGTTGGCCATTCGTTTATCTTCTTTGGAGAACTGTCTATTCATATCCTTTGCCATTTTTTTTTTAAATCAGACTGTTTGCTTTTTTAATATGGAGTTGTATGAGTTCATTATACACTTTGGTATTAACCCTTTATTGAGTATATCATTTGCAAACATCTTTTCCTATTCAGTAGGTTGCATTTTTGTTTTGTTAATGGTTTTCTTTACTGTGTAAAAGTTTTAGCTTCATATAATCTGATTTGTCTATTTTTGTTTCTGTTGCTCTTGCTGGAAGAGACATATTCAAAACATATTGGTAAGTCCAATGTCAAAAAGCATAATGCCTATGTTTTCTTCTAGGTGTTTTATGGTTTTAGGTCTTAAAGTCTTTAATCTATTTTGAGTTTATTTTTTATACAGTGTAAGAAAGTGATCTAGTTTCATATTTTTGCATGCATCTGTTCAGTTTTCCCAACATCGTTTATTTAAAAAAATCAGTCTTTCCTCATTATATATTCCTGCCTCCTTTATTGTAAATTAATTGCCCATAAAAACATGTGTTAATTTCTGGATCTTCTATTCAGTTCAATTGATCTATATGTCCATTTTTGTGTCAGCATCATATTCTTTTGCATATTATAGTGTTGTAATATAGTTTGACAACAGGAAGTATGATACCTCCAACTCTTTTTTTCTTTCTCAAGATCGCGTTGACTATTTTGGGGTCTTTATGGTTCCATATAAATTTTAGAATTCTTTGTTCTAGTTCTGTGAAAAATGTCATTAGCATTTTGAAAGAGATTGCATCGAATCTGTAGATTGCTTTGGTAGTGTGGACATTTTAATGGTATTAATTCTTCCAATCCATGAGCATGATATATCTTTCCATTTATTTGTGTTGTCTTCAATTTCTTTCATCAGTGTCCTTTCACTTTCAGACTATAGGTCTTTCACTTCCTTGGATAATTTTTTTACTAAATATTTTATATTTTTTATGCAATTGCAAATAGGATTAAAATTTTTTTCTGAAAGTTTATTTTTAGTGTATAAAAATGCAACAGTTTCTGAACAATAGTTTGTATCCTGAAACTTTGCTGAATTTACTTATTAGTTCTAATAGTTTTTTTGTCTATTTGTTTTTGGTGGAGTCTTTAGGGTTTTCTACATATAATATCATGCCATCTGTAAATAGTAACACTTTTACATTTTCCTTTCCAATCTGAATGCCTTATATTTATTTTTCTTGTCTGATTGCTGTGGCTAGGACTTCCAATACTATATTGCATAAAAATAATGAGTGGGCATTCTTATCTTGTTTCTAATCTTAGAAGAAAAGCTGAAAGCTTTTCTTCATTGACATATGTTAATTGTGAGTTTGTCCTATTATTGCCCTTATTATGTTGGGGTATGTTCTTTCTATACCCATTTTATTGAGAGTTTAAGTCATAAATAGATGTTGAATTTTTTCAAATGTTTTTTTCCTGCAATTATTGAGATAATCATATAATTTTTATCTTTTGTTAATGTGATGCATTATGTTAATTGAATTGTAGATATTGACACATACTTTTATCCTTGGAGTAACTTTTCTGGGTCTAATTTAGATAAAGGCAGGAGTTATAATCTCAAATATATGTGCTACTGTCTATAAATATATACTGGCACTATGGAATAGTGGGATAAGTGCTGAGACAGAATCTTGAGTTCTCTGTTGCTTTCATTTATATAACATAAACTTTAGTACCCCAAAGGTAAAATGAGGCAACAAATATATATCTCAAAGAGCTACTGCGATGAGAAAATAAGATGAATTAAAGAGTTGATAAATTAAGAATAATTACAAAATCTATTTTGTGAATAATTTCCAGAGAAAATTTGAATTTTTATAAAACTTAATTTGTTTTCCTCTTACAAAATACGTAAGTTTCCCAGGGAGGCAGAGTTATTAAATGAAATTAAATGACACCTTTCATGCCATTTTTGTTCACTATCTCTATGCATCCATTGATTCACATGGAGCTAGAATATTTCTGGCTGAATGTTCCTGACTCATGCATACACTTGGAAACCATGTGCACATTTGGTTAAATTGTGGGTTCTTATTGGATTTCAGAGTCTTCATGGGAAAAATATCCACCATAGGGAATGAATCAGGCAAAACAGATGAACTTGGAAGCTAGAGAGGAGAATAAAAAAGTAAAATGTTTAAAATAACAATATGATGGATTTTGGTAAGTTTCACCCACACTCAGCTACCCTCATATTCTATGTGTGCCTTAAAGAATGAACAGCTGTGTATGGGACAAGTGTAGGTATCAGGGCTCAAGCAAACCGACTAAAGGCAAAGTTGTTTCCAAACTTGACAAAAGAAATGTGAGCAATAGTGGCCTGAAATGGCATCAACTGTGAGTGCCAGGGGCAGCCCAAGACAATCTGAATTGTGGCCACCAAACTTCCATCGTGAGAGAAGAGGCTCACTGGAGAATTATTCTCTAGGTCAGTGCATTTCCACAGTGTTCTTGGTAGTTAAAACTAAAGCCAAGACATGTTGCTAAAGAATAGATTGTGAAGATAATAACTAATAATTGCTAAGATTCAGTTTGATATTGGTGGAAGTTATTCATGATAAAGGTAGAAGAAAGAGAAGGAAACGATTCTAAATTTACTGCCTTAAAATTTTGTGTGGAACCATGTACCAAAACATAACACAATTTTGGTACTTTTTGAAACAAAAGTTTGGGCTATGTGTGTTACTGAGTTAATCCTTTCTTTTCCTTGTCTTTAAGATATCGACAGTGATTTTCTTCTCTATAATTATTACTCATAGTCACACCATAGAATGTGATAATAGTGACTTGAATTTTCTCAGATGGCACTGATTCATGGGTGCATGAAGAGATCCACCAACAATTCAAATTTTCCACCATCATCCTCAAAAGATTATAATCACTTGAATCCATCTTCTCCAGCACAAGGAATTCCTTCCTTCATATTACTTGAAGGTTTTTTGGGTATTTCACATCTCATCACAGTTAGCCCTATGGCATTTTTCCACTCAAGGCTTCTTCAGTGTCACATTGATTTAGGTAACCCCTCTATAACCAGGATAATGTTATTTAAGAAGGTTAAGATCTGCCTATTTTTTTTAGATGGTAAGATCAGATAAATTAAAAAATAAGAATGAAGTTCTTATAATAATGTCTGCATACCTCTGGGATACACAGTGAATTTGGGTAACACAGGCCTTATTTATCTATCTATCTATCTATCTATCTATTTATTTATTTATTTATTTATTTATTTATTTATGTACTGTGAGGGCCTATAGAATATGCTATTTTGTACGCTAAGATAATATTGGCTGTCACACCCTAAAGAGGTAAACTACCATGTTATAGGAGGATGAAGAAATCTTTTACAAATTCAAAAGAGGGTAATCATGGGTAGGAAATGTGTAACTTACGCATTTTCATTTGAAGGTGAAAGCTTAAGGGAGAGCCTGTTTTACCTAGTTGATTCTGTCTGTCTCACAATGCTCTGGTTCTCACATACACTCATTTTCACACACAGATACCTATGAAGAGACCTACCTGCAAGAGCTAGCTGTCCTGGGTAAGTCATGAGGCAGTTTTTCATTACTGAAAGAAGAAATCCTGTCTCATTAATTCCTAGGTTGTCTTTGTTATATGCAATCATCTGTGCCCTATCCCATTGTTTTCATTTTTACTTCCTCCAGTCTCTAGATCTCTAGCTTATTTCTTTCCCTCTAAGGGTTAAGTAGTTTTCCTTAAAAAATCCCTAAGGTGAAAAAAAATTTCCTGGGGCAGAAGTAAGAACCTTGTGTCTATAAACTTTTATGAAGACTCACATCCCAGGAAGCCAGGCTGACAAACAAACTAAAATCAGGAGATGCACCTGAGTCCAGCTGAGCATGGGCCACCCTCGCTTCCCAACACCCCACTGCAAATTTCTAATCAGGTTTCAACTGCCAAAAGAATGCT
>NW_006438076.1:1577805-1586278 GCF_000325575.1 Pteropus alecto | reverse complement strand
CAGCTATGAGATATTTAGTGGCAAAGTCAGTATTTGTGTACCTTAGGGATATGGGGGAAGCAGGAGGAAGGAGTGGAGAGGGAGGGTAATAGTGAAGTCTGTTCAGTTAATTTATTTCTCTCCTGATTGTCACATCATTCTGATAGAAACCTGCATCACTGGCACCATTTTCTCTGAACTCACAATCAAGTAAAAAGGAAATGAATGATTGATATGCCTATCATGCTTGTTTCAATTATTCTAATATAACACACACTATTTCTACTGTTAACAATTATCATTGCTAATAGATTTTAAATTATCTTGCTAAATTATTATTGTTGATTTAAGGGGGAAGATGGCATTATGTCTCTTTCTGAAACATGTGGAGAGCCTCCAGCAAGTGCTGCTCAAACCCAATTTATACATTTGTAGGGAGGCTGATGCCAAGGCTTCCTCGGGATATTAACCTAAACTGGATTTCAGAGAAGACAATGTTAGCTGTACAATTCAGAAGGCAATCTTTGCGCTATTACAACTTTAATTTTTTAATCTTTGGCTCTGTAGTAGGCACTCTTTATCCTCTACTTTGTCTTCTCTTTCTTAGCTCCATTCCTCCTTTTCCAAGAGCACATTCTATTTACACCCCCACAATCTGGCATAAAGGCACACTAGGAAAAACTGTAACCCAGATAATAACTGTTGGTGGCAGATTATTCAATTATGACTTCTCTTATTTCTCTAAGGATTACTTAGGAGTCATTCTTGGCTGCTGTTTGGTTCTTCACGCAATCATTGCAAGCAAGAGGGTAAAATGGCAATGCATTAAAATTTTTTAATAAAAATAGAAATGAAAGACAATCTCTAGAGCTTCATTTCCAAAAGAGGGTAGAGGGGTGAACTTTTAACAGCCGATGAAAGTTCAATAGTCAGGAAACTAATGGCTTGATAGTGTGTGATGCCATAATCTAGATCCCCAGAAAATAATAGAATAGTTTCTGCATCGGCAAGGACTCCCAGGAATGGGAAAGGAAGGTATGATTTCCCTATATGATCCATTAAAGAACTTTTTTGTCCTAAATTAGCGAGACCTTCTTAGTATTCCTGGTGGGAAATATGAAGCTGAAATAACAGGGAAAATAAAGTTATAACAAGTTAGAGAAACTGCCTGAGAAATTAGAAATTTGTTCTTTTTATCTCATATTAGTCATGTGTTCTATTGTGTGATCTGGAAAAAATGAAATTCTTCCTATTTTGCATTGACATCTTTAGGAAGGTGTGGTAAGAAATTAGGAAATTTTAAATTATCCTTCTCTCCACTATCACGCTTATTTCTATACTTTATTTACTTACTAACTCTCATTCTTCTTGCTTCTGCCTTGCTTTTATTTTTGCTGAATTGTCTTCCTCTGCAGACTAAACATCTGCAAAAGCAATAAAGGAAATAAAGGGATCAACATTCTTACCGTTGGTAGAAAAAGTTAGCTTATAGACTGCATGAAAAAGTCAGGTTGATTAAGATTTAATCAAGCGGAGAAATACAGGTTTACATCAGAATGCTAAATAAATATCTATAAAAGTGAAGTCTTGCATACAAGTCACAAATTAATTACTCCGATAAAAGACAGAGGAAAAAAATCCTTCATTAGCAAGAGGTGAAAAGGATGCGGTAATGTTAGTTGATATTTAATGTAATGCATCATCAATACGACCTGTCTTACATAAGAGTGAATTGTATCTGGAATAAGAGGGAAAGATTTCATTTTGCTCCGTGACAATCAGACTATATCTGGAGTACTTGGTGCACATTATGAGCATCACAGTTTAAGGAGACTGATAGAGAGGAGGTGATGTTCCGTAGAAGAAAAACTAGAATGGACACCCCAAAATAGCGATTTTTATCTAATAACAAAAATATAAATTGGAGAAAGTGAGAAATAGCCAGAAACTTGACAGTGCTCCTTTAGGTTTTTATTACTTCCTGGGTTGTAAAATTACCAAACTGGCACTAGTCTACAGAGAACTAAGGCCAGAGATGGACAATTCTTAACTATAAAATGCTGTTTTTTAAACTATTACAATACTCCAACTCAAAAATCTGTGAGTATAGGAATTAAGATTTTGTCAATTTTTTCCTGTTTTTTTTTTTTTTTTTTAAGGAAAATGGGCTCACATATTTATACCTCAGTTTTTCCATCATTGAAGAGAGACTCAATGAGCCAATGTTCTTTCCTTTGGCATATAACACTTTGTGAAATATTTCAAAGGAAGCAAAATGACATGTTTGTGCCAGGAATTAATTATCATTGGCCTCTGCAATGCGATGTTTACCTCGGAAAATTTTAGAAGGCCCAGAGTCACTGCTCCACAGAGGTGGCTTGGAAGGAGGGAAGGAATGAGAATCTGCTCTACACTCTTCGGGCACATTGGCACTTTTCAATTATTTATGCAATTTAATCCCATTGAAAAAGCACATTCTCAAAGAACACCCCCAGGTCTTCTGCGTGCTGGAACCAGCAGAAAGTAATATGGGAAAAAATGAGAGTCAGGGCTGTGCTTAAGGGAGCTAGTCTGACCTTCTCAGAGACCCTTGGTATTAAAACAAGCAGTTTGCTTAGTTAATAATAACTGTGCTTCGGACTTGTCATCTTCAAAGAACTTTAATTAATCCTCATAACACCCTGGTGGGCTGCAGAAGGTAACTGTTATTATCTCAATTTCATATGAGGCAAAATGCAGGCACAAAGAGAGAAGGGAAATGGTTTGCTCAAGATAGCAAATGTAAAGTTAAATTTAGCATTAATGAATACCTTAGGCCACCTGCCTTCTTATTGCAAGTCCCTTTAGTAATATATGTGGGGCATAACACATGGGGCCAATGTTAAGAGCTTCATAGGGGGCAGATGCAGGTAACAGCCTAACTAAAATTTTTTACCTAAAACAAGAAGTGTGGGAAGAGAACGAAGAGGAAAAATTGATCTGAGACAGAAAGTTTCATAGAAAAAGAAAAGGAAGGGAAATAGTGAGGCCCTCAGTTTTTCTCTGAGCACACAAAGTTATTAATCTCTGATTTAGTGAGATCTTAGACCAAAATAAAACAAATTAAATAAAATGCTGTTATAACTTTGAAGTCTTAATTGCTATAGAAACAGACACTGAGGAAGAAATTGAGGCATTGACCTATGTGAGAACATGATCGTTATGTCTCTGAATGAGTGGATGAGTGACTAGGGACCAGTGTGGAATGATTTCTTGTTTTTCCTTCTAAATCACAAATTTCTTTTATTTTACACTTAACAGTTTGCCTCTGTGATTTCAGTCTATGAAGTTTGTGGTATTCATTATACACAGTTTTTCAGTCTCCTTCATTGATTTTTAATTTTTTTAATTAAATTTATTGAGATAATATTGGTTAATAACATTATATAAATTTCATCTGTACAGCCTTACAATACCACATCTGTAAACTCTATTAGTGTGTTATTTTGTTTGTTTGTTATTCTTTGTTTTATATCCCACATATGAGAGAAATCAAATGGTTCTCATACTTTTCAATCTGACTTATTTCACTGAGCAGAAAATTCTCAGGAGCCATCCATGTTGTCATCAATGGCAATATTTTATCTTTTTTTTATGGCTGAGTAGTATTCCATTGTATACACATACCACTTCTTTATCTAATCTTTCACTGAAGGAAGCTTAGCCTGTTTTCATATCTTGGCTATTGTAAGGAATGTTGCACTGAAAATAAGGGTATATATATCTTCAAGAGTAGGTGTTTTCAATTTTTTTGGTTAGATACCCAGAAGAGAGATTATTGGGTCATATGGTAGTTCTATTCATAACTTGTTAAGGAAACTCCATACTGTTTTCTACAGTGGCTATGCCAATAAGGAAACCAAACAGCAAAACAAACCAGCCTTAATGACACATTAGACTAAATTGACAGAATCAATATTTATAGAGTTTTCCATCCCAAAATGCCAGAATATACATTTTTCTCAAGTGTATTCTCAAGGATAGACCATACATTGAATCACAAAACTAGCTTCAAAAAGTTTAACAAGACTGAATCATACCAAGAATATTTTTGTACCACCATGGTATAAAACTGGAAATTAACTACCAGAAGAAAGCTGGAAAAAAACTACAAATATGTGGAGATTAAGCAACATGCTACTGAACAATTATTGGGTCAAAGAAGGAATAAAAGAAGATATTAAAAGATAAATAGAGACAAATGAAAATTATAATAAAACATCAAATTTTGGGGATATGGCAAAAGTGACAATAAGAGGAAAGTTTATAGAATTACAGGTCTACCTCAAGAAAAACAAGAAAAATCTCAAATAAACAATCTAACATTATACTTTAAAAAACTAGAAAACAAAAAGCAAACCAAGCCCAAAGTCAGTAGAAAAAAGGAAATAATAAAAACTAGAGCAGAATTAAATGAAAAAGAGAACAAAAACAAAAAAGGAAAAATAATAATAAAATTTAATAAAAAATAATAATAAAAGGAAATAATAAAAACTAGAGCAGAATTAAATGAAAAAGAGAACAAAAACAAAAAAAGAAAAATAATAATAAAATTTTAAAAATAAAAATAATAATGAAGCAAAGAGCTGGTTCTTATTTATCTTTTCTTTGAAAAGATAAATAAAAGTGACAAACTTCTGGCTAAACTCACTAAAGAAAAAAGAGAAAAGACTCAAATAAATAAAATAAGAAATGAAAGAGAAGTTACAATGGACATCACAGAAATACAAAGGATTATACAAGAATACTGAAAGGCTATAAGCCACCAAGTTCAATAACCTGGAAGAAAATGACAAATACTTAGAATATATAACCTTCCTTGACTGAAACATGGAGAATTGGAAAACCCAAATAGAACAATCAGTATTAAAAAAAAATAAAACAGTAATCTAAAACCTCCCCCAAAAGAAAAATCCAGGACCAGATGGCTTTACTGGTGAATTCTACCAAACATTCAAAGATTTAATACCTACTCTTCTCAAACTCTTGCAAAAAATTGAAGAAGAGGGAATATTTTCTAACTCATTTTATGAGGCCATCATTATCTTGATACCAAAACCAGGCAAGGACAACACACACACACACACACACACACACACACACACACACGCACACACACACACGCACGCACACACACACATACATTACAGACCAATATCTTTGATAAACATAGATACAAAAAATCCTAAACAAAATACTAGCAAGTTGGATATGACAACACATTAAAAAGATAATACATTGTGATCGAGTTGGGTTCATTCTAGGGACTCAAGGATGATTCAACATATGCAAATCAATCAATATGATGCACCACATCAACAATAGAAAAGATAAAAATTATATGATCAAATTAATAGGTGCAGAAAAAGTATTTGACAAGATACATCCATTTATGATTAAGACACTTAATAAAATGGGTTCAGAAGAAAAGTATCTCAACATAATAAAGTCCGTATATGACAAACTCTCAGCTAATATACTCTATGGTAAAAACTGAAAGCTTTTCCTCAAAGGTCAGGAACAAGACAAGGATGCCCACTCTTGCCACCATTGGTTTGCTTTTTCTTAAAAGAATTAAAGACTCATTCAACTAGCTAGTTAATAGTGAACATCACCCACCAGATTTGGTAGTCATAAGATTAGAGCTTGGATGATCCTAATGAGCATCTAATCTAAAAATCTCTTCCAGTTGAGGATAAGAAAGCCAGAAAGGAGATATGACTTGTTTGCGGTCAACTAGATAGTAACTAAATGCAGGAGAACTGGAGATCAGATATTTTATCTTCTATGATCACTCTTAATAGAGGAAAATTTTATGGTTGCACTAATAATAGTTGTATTAAGAATCTATACACTGGAAATATTTGAAGGAGCTAGTGAATATAAAAAACAAAAAAACCCACAAAGTTGATGACTATGGATACTATGGAACTGAGAGCCAGAGATTTGGCTGAAGCCGATCCCTTATATATAATTGAGTAGTATAGCTGGAAAGAGCTTTAACTGACAAAGATAATATCTGCTTTTGGGATTATTGAAATTAGAATGAAAAAGGAGAAAGGGGATATACCTTCCTTGGTGTTATCTTTAAGCTTTCAACATTGCAAGTTGAGAGAGAAAGTAGAACTATGGGTACATTTTCTTGGCCAATTCTCTGAAATAAAATAAACTATGTTAGGAGACTCTCCCAAGGAATCATCTTGTACCTTTTGCATTTCTAAATATAACATATTAAAAAGGCAAAACAAAATTATCAGAGAACACCAATACTATATGAAAAAAGAAATTGGAAATAGAACCCAAAATGAGACATGGGATATATCTAGTGGCTCCACACACTAATATAAATTGTCCCCAGCACATCAGAGATGATTTGATATATGCATTGGGAGGGGAAGCATAAGTAAAGCAAGAGAAGAAAATCATGATAATTTTATTTTATGACATATCTGGATCCTGGGGAAAAATAAGACAGTTTTATTTCTTATGAATCCCAGGAAAAATGGCAACAGACACAAAAAAAGAATGAAGTAAAATTTGCGGTCACCATGAGAAATTGAGATCAGAGAAGCAGAATTTGAAAGGATAACATATGTGTTTTGTGGTTTGAGTCAACAGTTTGGGTTAGGTTGGGAAAGAGATGATGTTGGAAGAAAGGTTTTGTCTGAGTCGTTGGTAGTTCCTCACTCATACATGTTTCTTTTAGAATGAGGCATCAGCCACTGCTTCTGCAAATGATTACTCTAAGCAGAAATTATTTCTCTACTTCCCAGTCATCACATGAAATGGACACCTTTAAAGGAAGGTCATGTCTCAGGGGCAATAGACCTCAGAGGACTACAGAATTGGCCTCCTCCCTTCAAGTCAATTGGCCCATGGTGAATGTAAGATGGCCCCTCTGTTGTGATGCCAGAGGTTTGCAGATGACATAAGAGATTCTTGCCCATGTAATTCTCATTAAGATTCTTTTTTCCTTTCGAACAGTGCTTCTCCACCAAATGTTTAGTATGCTTCACCTACTAGAAGAGTCCAATGAAAGGAAGTTACAGGTGACAGGTTTGATAATTCCCCAGATGCATGGCCTGCTCTAGAGTCTAGACTCACTGTCTTATGAAGAAATACCTCTTTAGGAAGCTGTAGATACAGATTTCTAAGAGAAAACATGTACTGCCACCCTCCTCAAATCAACATTTCTTTCTCTAAAGGAAATTATAGTGAATCGTACATTTTTTAAGTCAGTAAGTTTAGTTTGAATCAAAGGACATTCCTCCTGGAGGTTGGTTTCTTTTTCACATTTGCTATGGCAGAATGCTTCATTTTGGACTATTTATTCATTTTCTCATGTTCACTGTGCTAGGAAAGCCATCTTCCAAAAGCCATTTCATTGCCTGCACATATCGACACTCGCACTACTTGAAACAATTCTAATTATCTTTCAAATATTAACCCCCTTTAATGTCCCTAAGAGATTTAATTGCTCCTATTTCTGTCTTCCTTTAATAATTTGTTGATAAAATTACCATTAATGTTCAGTAAATGAATAGATTGATGAATGAGCACAAGTAACACACTCTGTTGTGAAAGTGATGACTTTGAAATAAAAAGAACCTGGGTTTAAATGCTAACTTTACCACTTAATAGATATTTGACCCGAAGAAAGCCCCTTGGAGCCTCAGATCCCTCATCTGTACAATGGGAATACAAGACTGACTCTGAAGGGGAGTTGTGAAGGTTCCATATATATAATGTGCTCAGTGCAGTGCACTTAAGAGGACTCAATAAATGCTAGCTACTGTATTAAAGTTAATTGTGCATGTAGTTTTATCTTATAGACCATGAGGAACCATTAAAGCTTATTAAGAAGGGAAGTGACATTAGAAATGTGTTTTAGAATCCAAACTAGAAAATGAGTAAGGAAATGAAGAGCTGACAGGTAATCTAGAGGGGAAATAAGATAATCAAAATCATGTGCCTGGTTACATCAGGACCAGAGGTCATTCTGATGAGCTGAGCAGAGGCTGAGTGAAAATGTCCAGCAATAGACCAAAGCGATTCTTGCCACTTCTCTGTAACTCTCCTCACCCACTGATTGCTTCTGTTTGTGTATGTACTTCCTCTTTTACTTCATATATCTGAGCACAGGGCTCAAGATCATTGCATCCCTTGAGCTGAAGACCTACTCAATTCTCTTTGTCTCAAAAGATCAGCAAAAGCTAGTAAGATGCAACCCACACCTCAAATTTCTAAGTTTTAATTTTACTTCAATATTTGTAGCACAAGGAGAAAAGCTTAAAATTATGATGATGAGGTTTTCTAGGTGTAAAATATATGGTGTTGTCCTTTTGGGGGTCAAATTATAGCATTTTATTTTCATAGGGAAGAAGAGAATAGATTTGAATGGGGCGTAGTTGTTGAGATTGCCACAATAGTGTTTATTGTAAACAGGAGAAAAGGA
>NW_006438076.1:1565781-1577730 GCF_000325575.1 Pteropus alecto | reverse complement strand
CTTCTCTTTTTATTAACATCTGAGTCCATACCAGCAACCTTACTGTAGGGTTAGGCTTGGAGGTGATATAGATGGACCGCAGTGCTGCTATATTCTAGTCTGGGGCCATCCTGATTCTTTATTCTATGTGATATTTTCAGAACCAGCACAGATTTTTTTTTTTTTTTTTAAGGATTGCAATTAGATTTATGGGGAATACCTTGAATTTCAGGATGAACGTATCATGGGGTAAATTAACAGTTCTCAGAATCTTCTTCCCTCGTATGTTGAAAAATTAGAGAGATAGCCTTGTACTTAGCTTCAGGCCACCAGGCTTGATGTTAGTAGAGCATTCTGAAGGGCTCTTGACAGCCCTGGTCTCTTGTGCCTTTGGACATGAACCTAAGAATAGAAGCTATACCTCTAGAGGAAAAGAAAAGCCTGTCTTGCACACCTCTAATCCCAGGCTGGGCTCTCAGAATCCAGAGAGATATCAGGACTTGCAGATTTTTCATCACTGATGATGTACTGATGCTGCATCAATAAAATTGGCGCCCCCAAGACCCCATTACTCCGCTTCCAAAATCTCTGTGACCTTCATTGGTAACAGAATGTAGATTGCAGGGAGCTGAAGTAACCCAATAAAATAGGCATCTTAACCATTTTAGGAGAGTGAAAAACATTTAACCCCCAATATAATGGCTGCGGCATCTGTCTGAGAAGAAAATAAATTGGTTTTAACTTACATTGCTTGGGCTTCAGAGAGAAATAAAAAGGCAAAATGGAAAGGCAAAATTGTTGAGCATCTCTCAAATCTACCTTTTAGCAGTTTGTGACTTCCAGACACAAGCACTGGCACAGAGTAAATCTAATCACATTTAGACACAGCCTTGTAGTAAATAGAAGAAAGAAGAAAGATATTACAGGACTATAATCTTCTTGGAGATAGAAACGGGGAAGAAAAATCCAGTGAAGGATTATGAAGTTAGCTCACCTGCTGGTAAACAGAGAAGAGTCACAGAGGTGAGCATGGCCTTGACAAGCCCAGCGTGTACCTGGTATTAATGGGGTCTTTAGTGACAAAGTCTGTAGGGCTGGAGGTAGCCTGCAGTACTGCCAGAGCTTAGCAGGGAGCCTTGGGCTGAATCTGCCTTTAGTTGCCACCTGCAAATGACTATAAAGAAGTCACTTGAGTGATAATTGTCAGGACCTGCCATACTCCTTGTCCCCACTATGCTCATTTCTATACTGTTAAAGCCACTTGATCTCCATATGCAGGCTACGGTGTCATTCTGACATCTGGGACCAATCCTGTCCTTAGTGAGGGACTAAGAACTCTGGTTAAATGCTCAGTGCTCAGCATCAAGGCAGGTTGACTGCTGTTTCTTCTGACTTTGCACCACAGTTCTGGAAGTTTGATCCTAGTCTAGTTCTCAGATTGGCTGCGTTTATGATAATATATAGATAACATCAAGTATTATACATATTATGTGTATGTCATATATAATACAAAATAGTTCTCAAATTAGTTCCACTATAATATGTAACATACATATTATGTAATATATTATATTTAATATATTTATAACAATATATAGCATATATAATCAGAAGCACACCTAATCTGAGAACTAGGCTAGGATACACACACACACACACACACACACACACACACACGCGCACGCGCACACACACACACACACACTCAAGTAGAGGTTTATGTCTCACTCACATAAATTTCAAAACAAGTAACTCTCATTCAAACAGTGGTTCGAGGTTCAAAACCCCATTTTGAGGTTCCATCACCTTCAACCAGGGCTTCCCAAGTCTCCATTTCTCTGCATTGAGTCAGCAAAAAGGTGAAAGAGCATAGGGAGTTGTTGGGGGCGAGGTTTTTATGGACCAGGCTCCGGCGAGCAATTGTAGCCTGAAATCCTTTCCTTTAGTGTTTCCATTTAGTTTTAAGTGGCTGCTGCACCCAATTCCTCATACAATTTTTCTTCATTTTGTGAACCACATTTGAAAGATCTTCTTGGATTAGAACCTGGCTCAAATAAGGGAGGCTTTGACAGATTGCCATGCTTCTTAGTCCTGCAGAATATTCTGCTATGGTAAATAGCAAGCATTGTTAACATGAATGTTTTCAGTTTAGCTAACAGCTGGGAGGCCTCTCTGTGTGGAATTGAAAAGGAAGTCTCTCCCCCGCCCCACAATTTTGTAATGTACTTTTCTGATTGTGCAAAGACAAGAAGCACTGCTTCAAAATAAGATTCCAGATAGTCTAAGCTTTAAATTATGCTTATTAAAATTATTATTATTACTACTACTGCTTATATAACACATTTTATTTGCAAAGCGCTCTGTAAACCCTAGTGCCTAAATAAAAGAATGAATTAGCAAACATTAATTACAAAGACAATGAATGGAAGAGTGATTAAACTGGGACTTCAATTTGAGATTTTAAGTCTCATTCTTGTTGAGACATCCTTCCCTAACACTGACATTGTCTCTTTGGATTCTATAATTTCCTTACCTGAAAACGGAAGGCTGTAAAAACTCAGTGAATATTAGAAGAATCAGATTCTGTTTTAACGTTAAGAATAGTCCACATTAAGGGCCTCCTACATATTCATAGTTTTAGAGCATGCAGATAAAAATATGACTTTTGAAATTTTGATTTGCGATCATTTCTGAATTCATATGTACTCATTAAATGCCATTGAATATATTTTTAATAATGAGAAAGAATTTGACAAACGACCTGTTTGAGCTGAACAAAGAGATTTAACACAGTAGATCTCACACAGCAGGGAAAATACCTGGAGACTGTTAAAATCCCATTTGTTAAGTATATTGTATTATGTTCAAACCGTCCATTTTAAGACTGGCTGCTTATAATAATCATTGTCATCGTGCCATATAGTCCTATCTTAGTAACCAAAGGGCAATTTACCCCATGTCTGCAAAACAAATAGGTTATGCTAGTTTTGAACGCACACGTTTTCTAACAATACCCTTATAGGAAAAGAAAACCATCCTTATTGTCATATTAAGCTCTGCCGTAGAGCCATTTTTTTCTTTTGTATTTGTGACCTCTTTATTCTCCAAGGATTGAAATCAATAGAGAAGATAAGAAATGACCTTCATATAAATTAGTTAAAAAAAAGAAAAAAAGAAACTTCTATGAATAATCAAAGAAAGAAAGAAGGAAATCAATTATTTAGTTGTTTTGTGCCAGGCACTGTGCTAGGACATTTACACTCTAGCTCTTTTAAATTTGGTGACGGTCAGACACAGCTAAGCTTACTTAGTTAAGTCTCCATTATTCGATGGATTCATTTCTTGATTGTCTTTGAAAATCTTAGCTCGGTCTTTCTCTTTCCATTTGTGCAAGTCCAGAACTCTTCATCCTCATGCCGATAATTACTTGGAGAATGCAAATTTTGTTTAGTTTACAATGTGCAAAAGAAAGAAAGTCACAGTGTGATCCAAATCCAAAATTAAACGGCTTTTTTATTATCTGATCTTCAAATTATCATCAGTGATGCTAAGCTTCATTTGTGTGGCTAACCAAAAGTTATCTGTGCAGATTATTGTATTTCCACCTATTTTCTTTTGGGAGGCAGAAGAAAACCACATATATTTCAGTTATTTAAAGTTCATTTTTAGCAAATAGCAGATATAATTCCAAAATAATTGAAAACTGGTAAAATAAAGAAGGCAATGTGGTAAATATGATGAATATAAAAAATAAGATTCTAATCCTAGGTAAATGCTTGGAGATCATCTAGTTAGTTCAGCTTAAAATATAGGTTGAAAATTCATAACAAGACACATTAAATGACTTTTCCAAAGTCATACAGCAGAGAAAACCAGAATCAAGCATTCTGAATTTCCTAACAGAGACTTGAAGCTATTATTTCTTTTACCACCTCTCAAAAAGAGATCGTTTATTTACTAGATTCCATTTTCTCATGACAGGAATTGAGGTGAGTGTAATTTCCAGATGTCCCTTATCCCCATTTCTTCTTGAAACAGAACAAAACAAAACAAAATAGATTCTATATGTTAATGGAATCAATCCCCTACTAGTTATTTTCTCTTACAGTTCTTCGCATTTATTAAGACTTTTTCTTTAATTTCTCCAATATCTATTATTGTTCTTTAATATGATTCAATACTCTGATACTTTTTTAAAAAATAATCTTTTCAACACTTTTTCTCACTCATTCAATCTCCTAGTATGTGGTCTTCCACCTTTGAAATCTCTATATCAAGTATTCCTTTCTCTGATCTTCATATTTTTTTTTAAGTTCAGTTATTCTAATGTTCACTCTGCCATAATTTGCCTCACATCTAAATCAATTCATTAACACTACCAATTTTTCACTATCTCTAATCTTTCTCCTATCTTCACTTTCCTCATTGCCTACCTTAGATTTTATGGTCCATTATTAGATATAATCATGATAAACAAACACCATCTCCTCTGTTCTCTCTCTCTCTCTCAGTCTATCATACTTCAGTGGCAAAACTGCCTGTAACAAAGAACTCTCCATCCTTTATGAGCCTTCACTCAAGCAGCCAAAAGTAACAAGAGAAAATGATAGGACTGGGCTGACTAGATTAACTTTAAATTTATAATTACAAAACTATAATGAGCACTAAAAATGCCCTGGAAAACCTACTTTTGTAGCTATTTTAATTTCTTATTCCTAAAATACGCTCTCTCTTTTCTTTGTACATTCTATCAGTTGCTGAACTTACCTAATACTGCATTGAGCTAAAAAAGACCAGCGAATAAGGAATCCTTTATCTTCCTTCTACCAAATCCTCAATCAACTGCTCCATCTTCTCTCTTGTTACTAGAGAAATTTCTTATCTTCTATTAAAGGCTAGTCTCTACAGAGTTTCCATCACCTTTCACCTATTTAAGTTTCTTACTTCTTCAGTGATCCTTTTTCCTATAGATTTATTCACTCAATAAACCTATATTTTAGATTATGTAAAACAGAAAAATGTCTTTAGTTTCATGGAACCCATAAAAAGTAATCCATATTTTGTTTCAAGTGTGAACTTAAACAGGATAGTGGCATGATGTGATTAATATTTTAGAAGATAACTATTAATTACCATTATTGTCTAAGCCACCATCTTCTCTTCACTGTTCTGTTGCAACAGATACTAATGAGTATTCCTTTTATTACTCTCTATAGACGATAATGGTAATAGTTGAGGTGGTGTGAAGAGGTCAGATTGGAGATTCATATTTTAAGCTATAACCCAAATGACTTGCTGACAGTATGAATATGGGTCTATGAGATAGATAAAGAAATTATGAATGAAACCTAGATTTGGGGCCAGAGAAACTGGGTGAATAGTGGAATTGTTTAAAGAGATAATATGACAGGAAAGGAACAGGATATGTTGAGAGCAAGAATGAGGAATAAAAAACTATTTTTGGCTTAGTTAAATTTGAAATATCCAGTGGGTATCCATGTGGAGATGTAGATAGAATAGATAGGTTTGTGTACATATGTCTACCACTCATGGGAAACAGAGTTGTAAATGAAAATATTGGAATTCTCAGTACAGAAATGATACTTAAATTTAGAGATCTGGATGAGATTAGCCAATGTGAAAATTCTCTAATCAAATGATCTAAGTTAATTTCCTATATTTCAACTATTTTACAGTTTTAAATAAATTATAAAATATTTCTAACATATAGAAAACTTCAAAAAATAATATAATAAAATTTAAGTAACAACTACCAATATTTAAATAAAGACATTAACATTTTGCCATATTTATTCAGATGTCTTTTTTTTTTATATTAAGAATAAAAATATTACGGAAATAGCTAAAGGTCTGTCCTGCAATTTTTTCTCCCTTTTCGAGTCCAGAGGTAACTATTTTCCTGAAGTTTATGTGTAACCTTCCCATGAATATTTTTTAATTTAATTTTTCTATATACATATAGATCCACAAATTTGTAAATATCGTATCATGTTTAAAAAATTAAATGAACAGTATTGTATTTTGCAATTATTTGACAACTCTCTTTTCATTCAAAATCTTGTTTTGAAATTTATCCATGCTAATGTAGATTAATTTCTAATATTTTACCTTCTGTACATATTATAGTATTGTTTGAATAAATTCATTTTATTCATTCCCCAGGATGGAAAATTAGACTGTCTCCCTTGAATCTCTCTTATCTCGTGGCTTCAACAAACACCCTTACAGATGTCACCTAGTGTATGTAGACATGTTTCTCTAGAGAAATTCTAAGAAAAAAAGTAGCTGAGTCATAAAGATAGGTATCATCTCCTTTTTAAAAAAGTATTACCAAAGTAATTTCTAAAAAGTTTTTTCTAATTTACAATGTCATCTAAATTGAATGAGTATTCCTGTTTCCTTACATTTTCAACAGGGCTCAGTGTTTAATTTTTTCCAACCTATTACATGTGAAATGATATTTCAGTGTTGTTCTTTTCTCCTTTCTCAGTCTACTCTGCCTTTCAGTCTTGTCATTCCAATAATCTGCTGCTTTCAGTCAACAAGGATCTCCATATTGTTGAATTTAATAGATGATTCTTTGTCTTCATCTGACTTTTGAGCAACAGCTTCAAAACTCAGTTGATCATTCCCTGTTTGAAACTCTGTCCTCTCAATCATCTTGACGGCTCACATCTTCCCACTTCCCTGACAGCTAATTTTTAGTCTCCTTTCTTACTGTCTTCTCCTGTTCCTCAAGACCTTGTTTCAGCCTTCAATTATGTTCTATTATTTCTTTCTAGGTGATATATCATTTTCCATGACTTTAAATACCAACTTTATGATGATGCTTACCAATGATATTGTTCTGCACCTCTGTGCTACTAACTTCTGCTAGATATTTTGATTTCTTTTTCATTTATTTACTTAAAATTTATTGGGATAACATTGGTTAATAACATTATTTAAGTTTCAGGTATACAATTTTATAATATATCTTTGTTTATTTCATTGTGTGCTCATCGCCCAAAGTCTATTCTCCTTCCAACATCATATATTCGATCCTCTTAACCTCACACCTGTTAGAATGGCTATTATCAATAAGATAAGACATAATAAGTATTGGAGAGGATGTGAAGAAAAGGAAATGCTTGTTCACTGCTGGCAGGAATGTAAATTGATGTATCCTTTATAGAAAACAATATAGCGTTTCCTCAAAAATTAAGACCAGATTTCCCATATGACCCAGAAATCCCTCTTCTGGATATCTACCCCAAAATTTTGAAAACGTTTATTCATAAAGATATATGTACACCTATGTTTATCGAAGCATTATTCACAATAGCAAAAATATGGAAATAACCTAAGTATTCTTCAACCAATGATTGGATAAAGAAGTGGTATGTCTATACAATACAATGTAAGAGTATTCAGCCATTAAAAAATGAAATATCGCTGTTTGCAACAACATGGATGGATATCTAGAGTATCATGCTAAGTGAAATAAGTCAGATAGAAAAGAATAAGAACCATTTGATTTCGCTCATATGTGGGGCATAAAACAAAAAGCAACAAACTAACAAGGAAAACAAATAAACTCATAGATACAGACTAAAGTACTTTAGTTATTAGAAGGGAAGGGGTGGAGGAGGATAAAGAGAAATTTTCTGCTTTGGCGTATCACAAGCACTTCATACTCAACATGTCAAAAATGGATTACTTTATTTCCACACTTGGGTTTCCTCAAAATGCCCCTCTTTCAGTAAATTGCCCAATATCATCAATATGTTTACTAAGTCTAAAGCAGGTGTGTCAGATTCTGCATTTCTATTTCTCTCAACACTCATATTCCAATTTATAACCTGAATATCTTGTGTTTTCCTCCAGAATGTGTTTTCTATCTCTCCATTTCTCCCCTTAGTTTCGGACACCACTCTAGTTCAAGTTTACCATAATCTTTAAGATTTCATTCCCGATTGACGATTGACTTCCTCAGTTTAGCTCAGTAGCAGTCAAAGTAAGTCGAAGTAACTTTCTATTTCATCTGTTGCACTCAGACTAAACTTAAAATCATTACTATGGCCTAAACATAGGTTCTACAACATTAGTGCACATACCTCTCCTGGTTTTTCACTGTATTTCGCTCAGACTGGTCTTCTGGTGATTTCTCAAACATGCTCTTTTCTGCCATGAATGATGGTTATTGCTCTTCTCTTTGATTAGATCATTATTCATATGGCTTGCTTCTCCGTTTTTGGAGCTCAGTTTAAATGCAACTTCCTCGAAGAGATCTACCTGGACCATGGTATCTACTAAATAATGCGTTAAAGTTTTACTTGATTAGTGCAAAGCAAGGCTAGGAATAGCTAGAAATAAAAATAAAGGAGAGTGAAACAGGGTAGGATGGGAAGCAGACACAGGGATATGTGTTTCAGTACTGGCCAGTGCTTCATGACGCAGCTGGCACACCAGCGTGCTCAGCCACAGCAGACATCTTTGAACTGGCTGGACATAAAAACCGTGTATCAAGACTCTGGAAAGGAAACATGGCAGAGAGAGAGACATCCCCAGATCTCTCCCCTAAAAACAACAGTAAGCTGAACATCTAAAATGCAACAAAAAACATCCAAACTGCACACCAGCACGTCTGAGCATGGAATCTGAGCATAAGAACTACCACAGGTCAGAACTCCGGTTGTCAGCGGTGGACTGGGAGAAACAAAGAAGCTGACTCTCACAGCCACCAGAGCTCCCTGTAAGGGAAGGGGGAGGGGAGAAGGTGCAACGAGTTCCCTGAACAGCTCTGCCTGAGAGAGTTGTGAGTTCCATGCATTTGGAGGCAGGGCCAAGTCATCAGAGAAACAACAGTTGATTTTTACCAGCTGCGGTTGCAAAACCAAGGCTGAGCCACAGCCCCCAACTCCCAATCCAGAGGGCCCCTACCTGCTTACTCTTTGAGACCAATTATCATGGAGCCCCAGGGGAATCTGAGCAAACGCTACTGAAACTGCTAACACTGAAAGGTATTGAAACTGGGGTAGCTACCATGATTGAATATCTACAAGAAAATAAATACATTATATAAAGGCATCATTAAGGCTTTATATAAAGCAGGAATCCAAGAGGCTTAGACATTACCTATCGGAAACCAAAAGAAAAGCGCCTTCTTTTAAGCAGCCTAAAGAGCGACCTTTATATAATAAATCTTTCTGGATAAAAAGGAGAATCTATTTCCATTAATGACCAAGTGGAGAAATAGTCCATTAAACACCGTGAACAACCAAGGTGACAAGGCATCTCATAAAGAAAGAGAAAAATCTACAGAAGGAAAGCTTATAGACATAGAAATATGCAACTTAAATGACAGAGAATTCAGGATGGTATTTCTGAAAAAACTCAATGAGATCTAAAACAACTCAAATCAACAATTTCAGGAACTGAAAAAACAACTAGATGAGCAGAGCAAGGAGATTGAAACCCTCAAAAGGAACCAAGTAGAACTTCTGGAGATAAAAAAAAAAAAAACACTGCAAGAGTTGAAAAATGAAATAGCAAGCTTGGTAAACAGAGCCGACCAAATGGAGGAAAGGATCAGTGATAAGGAAGACAGAAATCTAGAAATAAATCAGAAAGAAGAACAGAGAAACCAACGAATGAAAAATAATGAAAGAGAAATACAAGAGCTAGCTGATACCATCAGGAGAAGAAACATAAGAATAATGGGCATTATTGAAGGCGAGGAAATAGAGCAGGGATTAGAAAGCATTTTCAGACAAATAGTTGATAAGAATTTCCCAAATCTAAGGAATAAGCTGGAACTTGAAATTCAAAAAGTCAACAGAATACTCAATTACCTCAACCCAAAAGGCCTTCACCAAGACACATTGTATTAAACTTATCAAAAATCGACAACATAAACAGAAATCTCAGGGCAGCCAGGGGGAAGAAAATGGTAACTTATAAAGAAAAACTCATTAAATTATTATCGAACTTCTCAGCACAGACCTTATAAACCAGGAAGAGATGGAATCATACATTTAAACTATTAAGTTAAAGGAACTACCAGCCTAAAATAATATATTCTGGTAAGCCCTCCTTTAGACACGAAGGAGAAATGAAGACCTTTCCGGACATACAAAAATTGAAGGAGTCTCCACTACGAGGCCCGCACTACAGGGTTAAATAAATAAATAAATAAATAAATAAATAGACCCAAAAAAACACACATTAGGAGTAAAGTGATTATCAGGCAAATAGAAGCAGAGGAGTGCAACTCTTACTAAGAACAGGGCATTATAAGCTTAAATAATAAGAGAATTGCTAAATCCTAAATAAGATACTAGCGAACCAAATAGAGCAACATATTAACAAGATTATACAGCATGATCAAGTGAGCTTCATCCCAGGGACACAAGGATGATTCATCATATGCTAATCAATTAATGTGATACACCACATAAATTTAAAAATAAGAACCATATGATCATATCAATAGATACAGAAAAAGCCTCCTACAAGATACAGCACCCATTATCGATCAAAACACTTAACAAAATCCGTATAGAAGGAAAGTATCTTAACATAATAAAGGCTATATAGGACAAACCTTCAGCCGACATTATACTTAATGGCGAAAAACTAAAAACTTTCCCTCTAAGATCAGAAACAAGGCAAGGCTGTCCACTATCACCATTGTTTTTCAATATAACATTAGAGGTCCTAGAAAGTGCAATCAGACAAGAGAAAGATATAAAAGGCATCTAAATAGGAAACGAAGAGGTCAAACTGTCACTATTCGCAGATGACATGATTCTCTATATAGAAAACCCTAAACACTCCACAAGAACACTATTAGAAACAATAAGCAAATACAGTAAAGTTTCTAGATACAAAATCAATGTTCAAAAATCCATAGTGTTCCTATACTCAAATAATGAAGTGCCATGAAGAAAAGTGGAAAAAATAATTCCTTTTGAACTTGCAAAAAAAGTAATAAAATACATAGAAATAAATTTAACGAAACATGTGAAGGACTTATATAATGAAAACTACAAGACCTTATTAAAAGAAATCGAAGAAGATACAAAGAAATAGAAAGATATTCTCTGATCTTGATTGGAAAATTCAGCATAGTTAAAATGACCATCTTACCTAAAGCATTATACAGATTTAATGCAATCCCCATCAAAATCTCATTGGCTTTTTTTTTAAAAGAAATAGAATAAAAAATCATCAGATTTTCATGGAAGCACAAAAGATGCGGAATTGCCAAAGCCATCCTGTGAAAAAAGAATGAGGCTGGAGGCATCACTCTACCTGACTTTAAATTATACTACAAAGTGACAGTAATCAAAACGGCATGGTATGGGTAGCAAAACAAACACACGAACCAGTGGAACGGAATCAAGAGTCCAGAAGTAAACCCATGTTTATATCAGCAAATAATATGGGACAAAAAAGCCAAAAACATACAGTGGAGAAAGGAAAGCATTTCAATAAATAGTGCTGGGAAAACTGGAAAGCCACCTGCAAAAGAATGAAACTAGCCTGTTATCTAACACCACACACCAAAATTAATTCAAAATGGATTAAATACCTGAGTATAGAACCTGAAACAATAAAATATATAGGAGAAAACATAGGAACTAAACTCAAGGTACTTGGACTTAAAGAGGATTTTATGAATTTGACCTCAAAGGCAAGAGAAGTAAATGCTAAAATATGTGAATGAGACTACATCAAACTAAAAAGCTTCTGCTCAGCAAAAGAAATTGTCAACAAGGGAAAGAAACAACCATCCGAATTAGAGAAGCTATTCACCAACGATACATCTGGTAATGGGTTAATATCCAAATTTATGAAGAATTCATACAACTCAACACTAAAAAAGCAAACAATCCAATTTAAAAATAGACAGAGAACCTGAATAGACACTTCTCCCAAGAAGACATACAAATGTCTAACAACCAT
>NW_006438076.1:1562352-1565721 GCF_000325575.1 Pteropus alecto | reverse complement strand
AGGAAATGTTACCCAGCCATAAGAAGAGGTGAAATACTGCCATTTGTGACAACCTGGATGGACCTTGAGATAATCATGCTAAGCGAAATCAGCCAGACAGAAAAAGTTGAAAATCATATGATATCACTTATATGTGGGATATAAACCTAAAAGCAACAAATGAACAAGACAAACAAACAGGGGCTCCTGGACATGGACAATGGACTAGTGGTTATTAGAAGGGAGGGGGTATGGGGAAGGAGCAAAAAAGTAACAAAATGAAATGTTAAAAATAAGTAAATAAATAAATAAAATGTTAAAAATGAAATACTAAGATTTGTCTGATTGCACATATCTTCTTATGATCTCTATATGTGTATCTAGTTCTATGATTTAGCACTTAATGTAATGTGGTGAAGTAGGTAAAGAGGATCAAATATATGTTTGAAGGAAACTGGACTTTGAGTGGTAAACACACAATAGAATATACAGATGTCAAATTATAATGTACACCTGAAAATTATTTTATTTCTAAGTTATAAGAAGCTGGCACATTTAGAAGGTTTAACTGAAAAGATATCTAGTTCTATGATTTAGCACTTAATGTAATGTGGTGAAGTAGGTAAAGAGGATCAAATATATGTTTGAAGGAAACTGGACTTTGAGTGGTAAACACACAATAGAATATACAGATGTCAAATTATAATGTACACCTGAAAATTATTTTATTTCTAAGTTATAAGAAGCTGGCACATTTAGAAGGTTTAACTGAAAAGAGAGAAGGAATAAGAGCTTAATAAAGGTATGGCAAAGAACCCAGGACTAGGAAGAGTGAAAAGCTGTTACCATGCCTCATCTCGAAAGGGTAAAGGGTGGAATGTCAAAACCTGGTGAGAGCTGGAGCTGTGAAAAGCCATCTAACAAGTGTTGCAGTTGTACAGGAAAATAATCTCCTTCAAAACCTTGGCAAGACACAGAGGGAACAGGAGGAGGTGATAAATATTCTCACCTGCAACCACCCAATCTTTTAACAATGCCTCCTATTGGCTAAACCCAACTAGAAGCTGAAGGGCAAAGGTGTCTAGGGGGTGCAGTTTGTAAGGGTTAGCATTTCGGGGCAGGAAGTGCAACAAAGAAAAGTGGACAAATGGATCTGTAGGAGGAATGCTATTAGAGATTGTCCAGCACAGGAGGCCTGATTTTAAGTTATAAGTGTACAGGGCTCGCTTACTGTCATGTCACTTGATGTACTTTAACCAAGTTATTTCTATTTGAATGAATGAATGAATGAATGAATGAATGGACCCGAAGTATTCTTCAAGGCTCCAGCTTCACTTACTGAAACTGTAGGTGATGTCAAAAAACTCATATCCCAGGAAAATAAGTTGCTGAAATAATTTTATATATATATATATATAAAGTGGAAGTTTCACTTCTCCAGGACAGTGTCCAGTATAAAAAACAGTCTGGATTTTAAATATGTAAATCTTAATACTTCTATATATGCAAGTTTTTATATTTTATTATGAATTATTTCATACATAAAAACATAGATAGTTCTGTATATATACATACACATGTACATATGATATACACATAGACACATATTGTTTAAGAAAAGACATGAAACTATACATTTCTGTACTCACAACATGGTTTAAGAAATAAAACATTTCTTGTGAAGCATGTATGTGCTTCTGCCTCATTATATGTTTTTTCACATTTAAATCTTTAATATGATGTGAGGGAGACATGCTTTTCTCCTTAAGAATATATAATTGTATTAAATAGACATCATTTTCTCATTTAGCTGCAATATCATCTTTCATATATCAGAATTCCATTTATGCATGTCTCTCCTAGGTTTTTTATTCTGTTCTGTGGGTCCATTTGTCTAAGCTTCTGTTAATCCTACACTATCTTATTTTTAATAGTTTTAAAATAATCCTTGATATTTTGGGGGGAAAATCTCTTGCTTGGTTCTTGTGTTTTGAAGATGCCTTAGCAATCATTGGCTCTTTGTCTGCACTAATTTTATAATCAGCTAGTCTAATTCCATGAAGAAAAATATTGTTGGAAATTTTACATTGGAATTGTATTTTGAAGAAAACAAATATTATTAAGTCTTCTATTGTGAATAATATATTTATTTAGGTCTCCATTTATTTATGTCTTCTTTAGTGTCTTTCAATTTTTTAATTGTATAATAATTTCCACAAAAATCTTATACACCTTTTAAAAATAATTTTCTCTAAGAAACTTGTATATTGTGTTATCATTGGAAATGGGCTCCTTTTTCACCCCTGAAAATCACATATTCGAATTGTCGACTTTTGGTCATTGATCTTATATTAGCCAACACTGATCAACTTTTTATTAACTTTAGTAAATTTACCTGTAGGTTATTTTTGGTCTTCTGTTTAGATTGTCCTATCATTTGAGAAAAATGATAGTTCTGTTTCTTCTATTCTGATCATGTTATGTTTCTTTTTATTTTGCACAGACCAGATCCTCTGATATATCGTTCTGTAGATATACTGATTGCTCTTCTTTATTTTAAGAAATTAGTTTCTTACCAATTTTCAATGTTTAGATTTACTTCCTAAATTTTCTAAAGTGATTAATGTACCTAGTTAAGAATTAAAAGCAGAGCCAAAGAGATGCCTTTTCCCTGAGATAGAGGCATAGATTTGCCATTTGTATTTAACCCCCCAACACCCCCACCCACCTCATTTTCATTTTGAAGGCTGTAGAGCCCAAGTTATGAAAACAATTACCTCAGCTTCAGCCCTGTCCCCTCTATTTTCAGCCAAACATAATAGGAAAGTAAGGCACGGATAGGGTGGTGATAGGGAGGCAGTTCCCTTGTCTGTGCACAGATCGATAAGAAAAAGGGTTAGATTTTTTTAAGCAGTGCAATTATCTCCAGAATCAGTAATGATTTGGGGAAGGAGTGCAGACATTCAAATAAGGAAGCAGAGGGAGGCAGGGAAGAATAGAAAAACAGGAAGCAAGTGATTACAAAATCAGTTGCTTTTCCAACTGCTTTTTTTTTTTCCCCCTCATTACTAATATTCTAAAACTTCTGCTGTTTAGAAAATATACATACCTCCTTTTTGTCCACTTCTTCTATATACCAACTAGCAGTGTTTATCTCTACTCACGTGATTTGGGAAGATCCAGGCACACTCCGTCTTAGAACAAAATGAATGAATATCTGCCAGACCAATAAATAAACAATCAAGGGACCTCTCAGCATCCACCTTTGGTTCTGAGAAAAAAAAAAAAATCTTACATAAATTTAAGATTTATGTTCAGCATTTTAAATTACTAAGTGTTCTTATGTTTGAAATTTTAGGTAAATAAACTTAAGGCATAAATATATATATT
>NW_006438076.1:1500494-1562329 GCF_000325575.1 Pteropus alecto | reverse complement strand
ATATAATATAATATATATATAATTTTTGATGGAAAATATTCCTAAAATATATAGCAAACTTATTTTCCTTACTAAACAGAATATTCTCGACAAAATTTAATCTTTTCTTGTCGACTCAGGGCTATTGGTATGATTCAAGTATAGTGATGCCCTCAGGGATGATTGTGGTACTAAGGCTATGTGGCCAACACTTACTGGCCGTAGGCTGCTAGGCATTTCCAGTTAGTGTGCCTTCTGTCTCCTCTCTTTCTGACACCTGTCACTTTTCAGTTTGCCTGCTTCTAACAGCCCCCTGCTTTGCTCCTTCTAATTTGTTATCTATTGTAACCTTGGAAGAACTGGTGGTTGCCATGGGAAACCAGGCAACTGAGGTTATAAAATCAGTAACCTGGATATCCTTGGCTCTGGCCTGAAGAGAGTTTCACCCTTTGCCTCAGAATAGGAAAGAGTACAAGCATTGGACAACTAACTTCCCTGAGGTTCAGAGGCTTTATTAGGGTACTTAAAACATTGTACTTTCGAAACAATAGCAAAAGGAAGACAACTATACTATAAAGGCTTGGCAAAATTTAGCTTACTTGTTGGGGAAAATAAATAGGGATTATTTCTTGCATGAAGTGTTAGTGAAGGCTCAGTATATCATTCATGCAAAGATTGTCCTAGGTCAGGGCCAATAGTAAGTATAATTAGTAAAATAGGACCACATACTATCAGAGTTCTAAAAAAGATCCAGGCAGCATCAGGCCGTGATCAGAAACAATCTTTCAGGCAAGCAAGTCTCTTAATCTGTGGGTCACCTGACTTCAAGAAAATAACTAATTATTTTAATAGTTATTTGTTCTTGTTGTAGACATCTGGAAATATTAAATGAAAGCTAAGGGTAATTTTCTTGAAAATTTGTAGAGGGTAGGTCAACAGATCTTGGGGATAGCAAACAATCTCAAATATGTCATTCTTTGATTAATTAAACTAATTTTATAGAAATATATATGCTACCTATAACATTTTGATATTAGTGTGGGAACTTTTCTCGAATTAATTTGAAAATTCAAAAATTATGAACTCTAAAAGACTGGCAAAAATCAAATATGTAAGAAGTAGTATTTGATCACTGGGTTATTCTTTTTCTTTCTTGTTCTCATTCTTTTGACCTCTTTCTGCTTTCACCTGTTTCTCTCTTTTTTCCTTGGGCACAGAATAACAACAGGAATCCAGTTATAAAGACCTGTATGCTGAAGCAGAAAAAGGCAGAAACCTAATTAATTAGGCATTTCTTGACCTTAAGTACAAAATATGGAGAAAATGGCAGCAAATTGACTCAATCTTTGTTGATGCTAGGATAATGTAAATCTCTTCTACTAAAGTACAACTGGACCTTGAGAAAAGGGGGCAGCATGAGACTGTGATGAATATCAAATGGTACTTTTCTAGCAGGAATAAATTGTACCCAGTAGGTGATGAGAGCCAGGTGAGTATAACATAATCCTCATTACTGGCTGCTACTTTTACCACTAGTGAAAATGGAAAGCTGATTCTGAGATGCCCTTCATTATGAAACTGAGCTTGTTTAGGATACCCACCACAGAGAATTACCGTCCCGAGAAACACTGAGCAATATGGTTCCCACAGTTTTCCTAAGGATTTCCTCCCTCACTTAATTTAATTGAGGGGTGGCAGTTAAATCTCTAAGCCCCCCCCTCCCCCCGCTTTTCATGTTGTTAATAGAGTTTAACAACCTTGATTACTTGAAGTGTAATCAGCTTCCATTTTTCTTTCAGTTTTAGGTGACGTCCTCCTTCACCATCTCACTCTGTGACCTGTTAGGCTGAATTTTGTGAACTTCATCAATAGCTTTCCTTTTCCTGTGGCAGTTGCTGATTTTGGCGAATTTCAAGGATGATCAGAAAATGAAAATGTAAAAGGAGAATTTGTTTTCTCTTTTCCTTCATTCTGTTTCACCCCAACTTGGCTGCTTTCTTTTTCTGGGAAGTCCTCTCTATCAAGCTACACCCACAGGTTTCAGAACATGTTCATCTTGCTTTTGTCAGGCATTGTGGTAAGTACTCTTAGCTATTGCTAGCCCTGCGAGACTAACCTTACTCCTTTGGTTTCCTATATTTCTCTCCCCATCTTTATAAAGAGTTTCTTTATTAAAACTCTTTCACTTTGAGTATGTCATTTATTTCTGCTAAGATACTGGAACATCTGACAAAGGTAGAAGAATAAAAAGGGAAGGTTCATGGGGGAAGAAGAAGATGGAGTCTGAGGACATATAACTCATGGAACTTGCTCTGGTACAGAAAGTCTTAGATATCCCACCACTGAGAATTATGATTTAGGACTATCCATTGGCAAAAACAGAAACAAAAGTTATGATGTCTTAGTATAGTACAGTGAAAACGATATTTGAACTAAAGTTAAAAAACCTAGAGCCAAGTCAAAACTTCCTTTTTATCATTGTATATATTTTTGAAAGCACTTAAGGTCCATGAGTTATCTTCCCCCTATAAAATTGTTTGGCCTGAGGATCAAAAGAGATAATAATAAGGAAGTATTTTATAAACTGTGAGGCACTGTACAAAATAGTAGTTGTTATCGTTATTCCCACTTCACCACATTCTTTTTATAGCACTTCTTAAATTGTATTCTGCAGAACACTAGTTTTGATAGATAACTTAAGAAAAGGTATAAATCCAAGTAGGTTTGAGAAATATTGAATATTATAGTCTACTTGAAGAGTTATGATATATCTTAGTATGCTGAAGACTGATAATTGTGGTTTTAAAGAAACTCATTTAACTTAGTTTAATTTAGCAATTTTCAAATCAATGTATCTAGAAGCCCTTATATGATCATTTGATCATAGGATCATTTGGTGGAACTAGTATTTTATGGAACATGCCTGGTAAATTCAAGGATTTCCCTATGTACCCCAGATTCTCGGTACCTTGTTACTACAGACTGACCTCTATAAGAGCATGTATGATATATATTCCATTCTTCAAAGCTCAAGAGATTAATTAATCCAGTGAGTCACAAGCTTTTTCCTCCCACAAAATCCATTTAAAAAATCACATAGATGTTGCAGTCACATGAACTTAATTAATTTACCCAGATCTTGATGACTCTCCTTCTTAAAATTTCAAAAGGAAATAAAAGACCTCTACAACTGTTTATAATAACCAAAAATAAATAGAATGCAACTCAAAGGGTAAATAAGAGATGCCATGTCACATATGTAACATAGATTGGAGCATATGCCATGTCCAGGGGACTATGCATAGTGCAAACTTCAACACAATTTTTTTCCAGCAAAGAAATGAGAGGGAGTAGGTGTGATATCAACATAGATTTAATGTTGATCCAATTTTTACTTATTTTAAAGCCAATTTTTTATGAACTTCAGTATTTCATAATAACAAATTGTTTATTATATACCTCTCAATTTATTTCAATAAACACAATTGAGGAAAATTGAACAGTCTACATTTAAGTAGGTTTCTTCCTGATGGTAATGATGAGGCCCTTATGAGCACTCTAGCCACTAGAAAATGAAAATTTAAAAGTACTTTCTCCAAAAGATTTGGGTATAAAGAAGGAGATTAGAAACTGCTGATGAAAGTCCGGCTTGTATCACTAAATGCTCATTTGTTCAGAGTGAGGGTTTTAGCTCTCAATAATCTTGTTTTCACTCAATAGATTTGTATGTCGATTGTTTCTACTGTTCCTTCTTTTCTCAGAAATTTCTTGCATTGTGATTTAAAAAACAGAATTAAGCTTTGAAAATGGAAGTAAAAACAAGGAGCTATTTAAACTTGAAAGGTAAATGTCACCATCTCTCCATCTTTTCATAAATCTCTCTTTATCTACTTGGCTGTTGAAACACTGTGAAAACCGTTAGTGATCCATGGTGAACTTGTGTCTGCAATGGTCAGATAATGACCTGAGTTTCTGAGTTTCACAAAAAAATCTCCCTGGGAACAACATCACACTGAACTGGATTTATATTGACGTTCATGTAATTGTGTAAGTTGTGTGTGTATCTTCCCACAGACCAATATGAATAATAAAGTTGTTCATGGGAATTTTCAAAATGAAGATTTTGTAGGGAATGCTTTGAAGATTGTGTCATTGTAATTCTTCATTTGTCTCTTCTTTGATTCTTACTTACCCTTAGTAAAGGATCAACACAATGTGAATTTGCCAAAAGAATGCTCCCAGGTTTGACAAATTATTTGACTCCATTCTTTCACTTCTCTATTCTGACAGCGGTTTTTCAAGTCCCAGACTTAGTTCATTATGATTCTAGGTTTCCCCAAGTCCCGTATGTGTGCTTATCTATGCAAATAACCTTTTAGAGAAAGTCTTGACACATTTTTCAGCCCAGAGTTTAGGTGCAGTGTTTAAAAAGTAATAAGAAGCTACCTATGTCAGAACAAGAGGATTTATGGATTCCTGGAATCTGTGAGTTCTCTCCATTGCTGTGCTTGCAATTGGATGAGATGATAAACAGAAAGAGGGTCACTGATTTGCCATTTATTATGGAAAGTGACAAAGGTGGGTTTATCATTAAGTAGACAAGAAGGACTTTTCGAAGTCAAAATAAAATCAAATACTTGCTTGTCTTGGAAATGTCAGTTTATCTTTCAGTGAACTTGGTCTATAGCAGATCTGGTTGGGGAGATTAGATGAATTTCCTATTTATTTCACTTGACAAAATGAGATTCTGAATATGAATACAGAGGTGTGGGATATGGGCAGTATTTTACACAATGGATAAATCATACCTATATCCAGTAGTAACCCCCTTTTTCATGATGTCATTTACCTTTAGAACAGCAACAGCCGCCAGTGATTCTCAGCAATTTTCTGACTTTTGGATGTAAAATATAGAGTTTAAGGCCTTTTGGGAAGTAATTTAGTTTCTCCCCATTCCAAAAAATTGCTGTATTAGAATACACAGGCATGTTGCTTACCTCGTCATTACACAGAAACAAGCTTGTAATAAAGACTTTCACTTAAAATTGGTCACTGTTCAAATCATAATTATCTTAACTAAATTATTCTTATTAAGTAATTATTTACATATATTCATAAAGCAGTGGCAATATAAGAATTGAGTGCATTCAACTAACAAAATTAAAACACTGCCAAAGCAAAATGTGTTAGTCTCAGTTACTTCCCATTCTCTCTCTCTCTCTCTCTCTGTATATATACATACACTTATATATATTTACACACATGTATATAATAAAAATACACATAATTCTCAGTGGTGGGATATCTAAGACTTTCTGTACCAGAGCAAGTTCCATGAATTATATGTACTCAGACTTCATCTTCTTCTTCCCCCATGAACCTCCCCTTTTTATTCTTCTACCTTTGTCAGATGTTCCAGTATCTTAGCTTTGTTTATTATTATATTATACATGATTAGATGATTAGAAATTATAATAGAATTAAAAATATAAATGCTGTCATTTTCTTTATGTGCCCTTATTTAAAAGATTGAGAAAATGACAAAAAATAAACATCAGGCAAGAAGAGTACAAAAATTCAGCAATCTGAGGTCATTAAATTGTTGGTTCACAAACTGGCCTCTGAACATGGAGGGCAAGGAGAGACAGACCACTCCAGATTAGTAGGCTGCAGATTTAGTAAGCAAGGGAACTTAATATAAGGTTTGTCTTGGGTGGTACAAGATAAGTAGATCTCTGTACTCACTCACCAGAATCTTAGAAGTTTATATAGAACCCTAAACTGGTTCCATATAAACTTTTTTTACTAGCATGGAAGTAGCTTATTTGGCAGTTGTCTGGCTGCATTGGAGACAAATATCACAGTAACTATAGGCACAAGTGAGAGAAAACACAGGTTATGATGATTTCCGAAACAGCTTATTCCTCCAAGATCCTTGTGATCCTAACCACTGATTTATTAAGCACCCTAGGCTGAGGGCCAGATCACTCAAGCTGCTCCTCTGTGTACTCATGTGATTTAATAAAGATGATACATTAGCAGACTTATCAGGTACAAACACACAACATTCTGTTTAGATAATGGCACAGGTGCCTCCTTGCGAGACAGTAATGATGTCCAAGGCTGTTCTCTTTTGAAGGAGAGCTTTTCTCATTAGAAACATTTCAGTGTTCAGAAAGGAAGGCTCTGTTGGCTATTATTTAAGGCTTGTTGGATGAATTAAGTAAGGGCTTCTATGTCTTCCAGGTGAATGAAGAGGACATAGAAAGTGGCCAAATTACTGTGCCAGTGGAAAATAGAATGTGCCCACCTGACCTTGAGGAGAGGGATGTTTTCTGCTTTAGGAACTTTCCCTGGTTCTATATACCATGCATGTTGGCAGGAGGGAGGCAGCACTGTCAGGCGTGAGAAGATGGACTTGAGGTGTGATATGCCAGACTAGAATTCCTATTTTATCCCCTCTGACAAAGGTGCATGTTTCATTTCAGGCATAGAGGATCTAAACAGGCCCATCTTGCAGGAGGACAGTGTGATCCCAGAAGAGACTAAGTAGTACTCCTTCACTCAGTGGTGCAAAATAACTCACCCATCCTATGAGAGGACCCATTGCAAATTTTAGTAGATGACTTCTTTCCCAGGTATGACAGGGCTTGGTGTTCTCAGTAGCAGCATGTTGCTCCATGGTGAGAGTAGGGACTATGGCTTATTCCCATGATTTTCATGCCTTTATGGCATTAAGTGCCTTAGCAGGGGTTCCCAGTCTAGCATATGGTACAGTAGGCTCTACTGGTTGATTATTCAAATGTATTCAATCCAAGGACAGTACTTTAGCCCACCTGGCCCAGGTGGTTTTTCTCGTTAACAACTTAATCTTCTGCTTTAACATTTTATTTGTCCCATTAACCGTGCTGCTAGTGGATTATAGAGGACTCCATTCAATGTTATGTTCTTTTGCCCAATTATGCATATCATAACCTTTGAAATGTTAGCCCTGATCACTGTCTATTTTATGGGGGTAACCATACATGGTATTCTGCTTCTTTAATTCCTAGTTATGGTCACCTGGTTTGCTCTGTAATAGCAGAAAATTTGGATTAGGCCAGATACAATGTTCAAACGAATCAGGGCATATTTAAACCCTCATTCGGTGAGGGGGCCAATAAAATCAATTATCCAATTCCTCAGTTGCTGGAAACTCAGGTGGATGCCCCCAGACTCCCTTGTAAATTACCTTGGGTATTATTTAGAACACATGGGACATGCTGTTACTGCATGAAGTAAAACACTGTGTTTCAGGGGCAATCTGGCATCTTTGGCAATACGCCATCCCACCCAGGCACTACGATGGCTACTTTTTCTTTCTTTTTTAAAAATTAAATTTATTAGGATAACATTGGTTAATAACATTATATAAGTTTTAGCTTTACAACTTTATAATGCCATATCTGTATACTCCATTAGTGTGCTCACCTCCTGAAGTCTATTTTCTTTCTGTCACCATATATTTGATGTCCTTTATCCTCCTCCCCGATTTCCCTTTCCCTTTGATAACCACCATTCTCTCATCTGCGTCTACGAGTTGATTATTGTGTTTGTTTGTTGCTTTTTGTTTTATTTCTGACATTCGAGCAAAATCATATGGTTCTTGTCCTTTTCCATCTGACTTATTTTACTTAGCGTAATACTCTCGAGAGCCATCCATGTTGTTGCAAATGGCAATATTTTATTTTATTTTTTTTATGGCTGAACAGTATTCCATTGTATACACATACCACTTCTTTATCTAATCTTTCATTGAAGGGCACTTAGGTTGTTGCCATATCTTGGCTATTTAAATAATACTCCAATGAATATAGGATACTTATATCTTTACGAATAGGTGTTTTCAAAATTTTCAGATAGATACCCATAAGAGGGATTGCTATGTTATATGGTAGTTCTATTCTGAACATTTTTTGAGAAACCTCCATAATGTTTTCCATAGTGAATGTATTAATTTACGTTCCAACCAGCATTGTATGAGGGGTCTCTTTTCTCCACATCCTCTCCAAGATTTGTTATTTCTTGTCTTATTGATAATAGTCATTCTAACAGGTGTGAGGTAGTATGTCATTGTGGTTTTAATTTGTATTTCCCTAGCTAGTGATGTTGAGTATTTTTACACATATCTGTTGGTCATCTGTATGTCTCCCGTGGTGTAGCGACTATTTAGGTCCTCTGCACATGTTTTAATTGGATAGTTTGTCTTTTTGTTCTTTAGTTGTATGAGTTCTTTACATATTTGGATGTTAGCCTTATATTAGAGGTATCATTGCAAATATTACCTCCCATTAGGTTTGTTGCCTTTTTGTTTTGTTGATAGTTTCTTTTGCTGTACAGAATTTTTTTAGTTTGATGTAGTCTCATTTATTATTTTTGCTTTTATTTCCCTTGCCTTTAGGATCAAGTTCACATCAACCCCCCTGAGACCATGGTCCATAAGATTAGTGCCTATGTTTTCTCCTATGTAATTTATTGTTTAAGGTCTTATATTCAAGTCTTTAATCCATTTTTGAGTTAACTTTTCTGCATGGTGTCAGATAACAGTTTAGTTTCATTATTTTGCATGTGTTTTCCCAACACCATTTACTGAAGAGACTTTCTTTTCCCCCTTGTATGATTTTGGCACCTTTCACTCCATAGAAATTTGTTGTCCATATATGTGAGGGGTTATTTCTGAGCTTTCAATTCTGTTCCACTGGCCTGTGTGTCTGTTTTTTTCTGCCAGTGTCATACTGCTTTGATTATTGTAGCTTTGTAGTATAGTTTTAAGTTAGGGAGTGTGACACCTCCAGCTTTGTTCCTTTTTCTCAGGATTGCTTTGACTATTTGTGGTTCCATACCAATATGAGGATGTTTTTGATTCTATTTCTGTGAAAGAAAATGACATTGGAATTTTGATAGATAATGCATAAATATGGATATTGCTTTAATTAATATGTATATTTTAACAATATTAATTCTTCCCTCTGTTGTAACTACTGAAGAGTCAGTTGCTCAGGCTCATGCTCAGGCTAAGCGATAAGCTTCCTGATTGACAGGAGGTGTTAGCATCTTATGAGCCAGGACATAGAAAACAGTGAGGACAGCCTCAGGTTCTTGAAGAAACACCAAAATATCTATACATATTCTGACCCCTCAAGGGCTTATTCATGACAATCTACACCTTGGCTTCTCATTGTTTGAGATATAAAATTAATTCCTGTAGTACAACCCACTGTCAATGCAAAGGTTTAATAAGCAGGGCTCATGAGTAATCATCAGCAAAACGATTCTGAGTTTAGTCCATTGGCTACTGAAGTTTGTTTCTGTTTGTAGGCATCTGTATATCAAGCATCAGTGGGAATTTCCCCTGCTCCCTCCTTACATGTTGCACTGACTGACACAAGAATAAGGGTGGGGAGATTTGGAGAAACTACATACTCTGCAGGTACTAGTAGCCCCTGAATTCTTAGAGATAGTGGGCTGGTGGGCAGAGTGGTCCTCTGCTGCAAATAGTCAAGTCACTTAGTCAAAGTGGGTGTTTGAGTCTTGGCACAGGTGGGTGGATAAAACATATTTTCAATTCACCCCTTGATAGGAAGAGAAGTTCTTACCATGGTATGCTGTTTCCTTTTTTTTCTTCCCGACTTTATTGAAATATAGTAGACAACTAGTTGCTCGTATTCACATTGTACAATTCAATGAGGTTTTTTTCCATTATAGTTAGCATACAATAATATATTAGTTTCAGTTGTAAAGCATAGTAATTGGAGATCTATATAACTCACAAAGTGATCACCTCACTAAAACTAGTACCCCTCTTCCCCTTTACATATTTATTACGACATTATTAACTAATTTCTTTATGCTACACTTTACATCTCCATGTCTATTTTATAACTATCCATTGGTACTTAATCCCTTTGCTCTTTTTCATCATCTTCCCAAGACCCTCCCATCTAGTAGCACTCAAAATATTCTCTTTATCTATGAGTTTATTTACATTTTTGTTGTTGTTATTGTTAATTTTGTTCTTTAGATTCCACATGTATGTGAAATCATGTGATATTTGTTGTTCTCTGTCTGACTTATTTTATTCAGAATGATACCTTCTAGGTCCATCAAGGCAATATCTTTTTTCATTCCCTTTCTTTTACTCTGTATGTGTCTTTTAATCTGAAGTGAGTCTCTGTAGGCAGCATATGTAGGGGTCTTGTCTTCTTATCCATTCAGCCACTTTATTTTTTGGTTGGAGCACTTAATTCTTTTTAATTTGAGGTACTTGTTGATAGGAATGTTATTACCATTCTTTATTCATGTTTTTGGTACATGTATGTTCATTCTTCAAGAAGTTCTTCCAACATTTCCTATAATACTGGCTTTGTGATGATAAATTCTTTTAGCTTATTTTTCTTTGGGAAGCTCTTTATTTGTCCTTCAACTCTAAATGATAGCTTTGCTGGATAAATTATTCTTGATTGTAGATCTTGGATTTTCATCATGTTGAATATTTTGTGCCAAACCCTTCTGTCTTTCATAGTTTCTTTTGAGAAATCACCTGCCAGTTTTATGGGTGCTCCCTTGTAGGCAACTAACTGCTTTTCTCTTGCTGCTTTTAAGATACTCTCTTTGTATTTAACCTTTAGAATTTTAATGATGTGTCTTGGTGTGGGCCTCTTTGGGTTTCTCTTTCTTGGGACTCTCTGAGCTTCCTGGGGTTGTATGTCTATTTCCTTCACCAGGTTAAGGAAGTTTTCCATCATCATTTCTTTAGCTCTTCAACATCTTGTTCTCCTTCAGGTACCCTAGACATGGATATTTTTTACATTTAATTGTGTCCCGTAGGCTCCTTTAATTATTATTGTAGTCTTAGCTTCTTTTTTCTTGTAATTCTGATTGAGTGTCCTTGGCTTCCCCATCCTCTATATCAGTGGTTCAATCCTCTTCTTTATCTACTCTGTTTATTCCCTCTAATATATTCTTCATCTCAGATAATGTGTTCTTCATTTCTGACTGGTTCCCTTTTATAATTTCCATATCCATTTTTATGTTTTTATCTCTTTGTTAAAGTTCTCACTGAATTCATCTACACTTCTCATAAGTTCATTGAGCATTTTTATAACTAGTGTTTTGAATTTTGCATCTGTTAGATTGTTTGACTCCATTATTCTTGGATCTCTGTTCTGTTCTCTCATATGGTTTCTGCTTCTTGGTCTTCCCATTTTGGCTGCCTTTCTGTGTCTATTTCTATGTACTAAAAGAATCTCCTAAATCTCTTGGTCTTATTAGTATGGCTTTGTGCAGTAGGTATCCAGTGGCACAGTCCTAAGAGTGGTTCAGTGGCAGGCCAAGTTTAGTCTCAGCCTGTGTCCCTATGGGGCCACCTGTTAAGATTCAGCAAGCAATCTACAGATGCTTTGCTTATAGTTGCCTCAAGAAACCACACCAGAAACCAAGGCCAGCTGCCACCAGTGTGAGTCTTGATGCTGCTCAGCAAGGAGCACCAGACTTGCAGAGGACACATCTGGATGTCATTTAGGTGAGGCAGCAAGTTGGGGAAGGTGGAGTTTCAGGGAATCCTCTGGGCAAAACGACCTCTATTATTTAGTTTGATGACCTCTCAGCTATGGAGGCACTGCTTTCGCACACTGGGACAAGGGAGGGCTCAACAGAGGAACAATAGATACCACCGGCACCTCTGCCTAGGAGAGAGCCCTGCCTCCAACTCTCACTTTGACAATTCAGTGTCCCCCTGTAAGTTCCTGGTGCTCCCTGTGCAGCTGACCTGGCACTGGTGCTCAGAGCCAGCAGGTCTGTCACTGCAAAAGTTTGCTTGCAGACATGGTCCCTTTAAGAGGCATCTGCAGCTTCTGGCTGCCTCTGCCACAGCCTCTGTCCCACTCAGCTGTTCAGGACTGAGCAGCCTCATGTCTTCACCTCCTCCTATATTCTAACACTGCAGGTTGATTAATTATTTCTCTCCCTAGTTGTAGGGCTTGCATTCATCTAGATCCCAGGCAACTTTGCTTGCTATTTACTGTGTATTCTTGTCACAACTTTGATTTGGTTGCAAGAAGGATGAACAAAGCCTCTATCATCTATGCCATTTTTTTCCATCTTGATATGCTGTTTCTTTGTGAGAGTCTTACCTGAAAAAAGCACTGTGCACATTGCTAATAGCTTGTTGCTCTATGAAGACATATTGGGTTTCTGCCCCCCTCCAGAGCTGAGACCAAAATCCTAGATATATTCGCTCTTTTCATTGTCCTTTCGATAGTGCCAAACCTATACCTTCAAGAGTCACAGACACATCGATGTCATATGGTAGTACTGCTTGGAACTCACAGTGCTAATCTGTTTCACTAGTAGTTTTGTTTTCTCAAAAGTGGTTTGTTGCTCTGATTCCCAGTCCTACACATGCCCTTTCTTTAACAAAATGTATAAAGGATGGAGACACTATGGCTCGTGAGAATAAAAGTCTTCCAAACCCCAAAATCCCCACAAAGGCTTGTACCTCTTTCATGTTCTTAGGGTTTGGATGTGCTTACAACTTATCAATCACAGCTTCTGAGACATCATGCATCTTACTTGATGAAATAACTCTCAAAAACTTTATGGTAGTGCCTGGGCCTTGAATTTTCTGTAGGTTCATTGCCCATCCTCACCCTTACAGAGGCAAGTCTTAACATGTTAACATTATATCGTCAGTATAATGGGCTCATTTTACTGATGTAAGGAAAGAGAACAGGGACAGCTTTTAGACTGTCATCCAATGATATGCTGTGGGACTGTGCAGGTAGCTTTGGGAAAGCACTTGAAGGATCCATTATTGCCTTTCTGATGTGAAGGTGAATTGACCTTAATTATCAGAAACTTGTAGTTCTCAGAGTCTTTCTATGACTCTCCTTGAAGATGAAGCACTTTTGCAGGAACACTTTTGCAAAAATATCAGAATAAAACAATAACTGTAAATGACAAAAGACTTAAAAATGTTCCTGGTTAAAGATCTGATGAAGGTTCATTATAATGTAATTAATAAAGAAATTTGGTTAGTTCTGTGACAAACATTTTAAAATATGACTAATAATATTATACTGGACATATCAGATTTTTATGACTTTTATATGATCTAAAGAAAGTTTAGCATCATTTTTTTAGTTGACAATTCTTCCATGTAATTTAACATCACAAGCCTACTTAGCTTACCATCTCTCTCTTAGACTAAAAGAGAACACATCTTTTAAGATTTTCTAGGGACTCTCTGGAAAATCCCGAAGTTAGTTCAAGGTCAACAATTTGATTTTAGAGAAGTTTGTCAAAAACATCAAAAGGTTGAAATTAATATCAAATAATATTGAATTTCAACTCTAATTGAAAAATAAAAATAAAAAATCAGAAGATTTTAAACAATTGATTAAATAAGATCATACATCACTGTGAAACAATACTTAGTTATCCATTTAGCCAAAGTCACAATTAAAGACTTCAAAAGCAAATACATAAAGTTACATAGTTATAAAAAACTTAACTCTCTTAATAGTGAAGACTCAGTTTTCTTAAGTAATCAGAGACTTGACAAAGACAAAGTAAAGCACAGGAAATTTTTTTGATAAAACACAAAAACTTTGTTTTCTAGAAAGATTACTTGAAATGTAAAGAAGAACCCCTCAGAATCCCATCAAGAACAGACTGAAGGAATAGTCCAAAAAAACTGTCCTTTCAGCAAATGAAAGAAAATTAAACTAGAAAGACAGAATTTAATTTTATAGAGAACAACAAAAAGTTCATGTTATTAAGTTGAGCAATAATGTTGAATATATTAAAATGAAAGTATCAAAAAAATAATAAAGTTAACATTTTTTTAACATTGCATAATAGCCATATATTAGCTTGTTTATTCCTCATAATAATCCTGGAATGTAGGTATTAATATCCTCATTTTACATATTAAGAAAATCTAAAAATATGAATTTGGTTTTCTGGATCTTCAAAACCATATTATTTCTACCCTCACACATCTTTTACAATAAGTAGTTATCAATAATGACCCACAGCCTGAGCATAAAAGAGTATTAAATTTATCTATAAATATCTTTGGCTCACGTACAAGGAAATGTGAATTCAAAAGGAAGCATGATATGTGGAAATACCTACAAAAAATGCTTTAAAATTTGTGAAATATTTCAGTTTTTCCAAGAAGTGCATTCAACACACATAGAACCTCTGAGTCAGTATATCTTAAACTTCAATTGTTCCTGAGACTATAACAAGAAAATGTGTCTTCTAAGTCAAGGAATATTTGCAGAGTGTTTTCAGAGACTCATAAACCACTGCTCTTACATCAACCCTAGACATAACCTATAAAGGGAGGATGCTTAAGTGCAGTTAATCAGAATCTGGTTAACACAGAAAGAAGTATAAAAGGCAATGAAGAGCAGGTCAAGGTGAGAATAAAAGGCAAACCTCAACTAGATGCCTTACTTCTTCTCCTTTCAAGGATATAAATATCACATAAACAGTATCTATATGTCAAAGGAACTAAAGATCTAGATATTCTGCAATTAAGAAAGAACCAAGGACTCTTTTGCAAATTATATCTTAGGAGACCCCAAATATATATATTTTATAATATGAATCATGCTTTCAGAAAGTTCATGTATATCATTCTTTTTAAAATTATGAATATATGTTTGGTGAAGGCTCAGGCATGGTTCAGGAAAAAAAGGGTCATTACAAGTTCAAATCAGTCAATTTCAATGCACTTGCTATTTCAGAAAAAATACTTTTTTGGTATTACTGTTTATAGAGATAAGGGGAATAAATACTTAAAATATGATTTATTAACACTATTATTTTAGTCAACAACTGGTCTATCACTGTGCTATATAATGGGAAGGAGATGGTGGAAAAACAAAGATATTTTGTTCAAAGTAAATTGCACAAGCTTGTTGGAGAGCCAAGGCTTATATCAGTAAAGTTATCACTTACACTGTTGCTGATGTAGAGTGACAATTCTCTTTCTCAGGAAATCACAACCTAAATTAGACAAATAATCAACTTTGTGAAACAATCAGAAATGCACCTAAGTGGACCTATAGGATTAGTTGCCTGGATGATTAACATAATGAGTGCTTTAAGTCATATTCAGACATTCTGAGTGCTTTAGCAGAACCTTTCTGGAATAAGTGAATGCTTGAAAGAGGTAAGTGAGAAATAGTATACAATTTTGTTACTCTTCCGTGCTCTTTTGGACTTGCTTCATTTGATGGTCTTTGGTTCCTTTGTCCTTTCTAATCCTTTGGTATAAAATCCTAAGCAACCATACTAAGAAGTATAAATATCCTAGACCTAAATCCCTTAGGTATGACACCTTCTCCTGCTCATCATTTGAAAAAATATATGTTTATGTGTATCTTCCTATCTTCCTGCTAACTTTCTCTCACTACAGATTATTCATTTTCCTTTGAGCTTCAGTGTTTTACACTGCCTAAGGATCAGCCTGGCACTTTTTACTATCATGATCCAATTAGCAAAGAAGGAAGCAGCTCAGCTTGCAACAACACACAGACTCTGGAATGAGCCCCACAGAGAAAAAGAAACACATAAGACACTCTTTATGCATAGCTGGCTATCTGTTCTTTCTGTGATCTTAGAGCAAAGGCCCAGGGAACTTTGTTAGCTGCCCAAGGTTACCATTCAAGTCTGAAATGGATGGAAAAGAATTCATGTAAGAAGTTTCTATTGGTGCAATTTCAATAAATACCTTCCACAATCTGGACTTTTCTAACAGCTATTTACTATTTAATTTTTAGACTGGGCAATAGTAAAAGAGAATTTTACTTGAAGATAAAACTTCTAGTAGAGAGGGAAGTTTCATGATGAACTGATGGGCACCAGTATACATAAGTTCTCTTATCCTGAAACAGGAAATTCTGCTTCCTGTATATAAATTGCCCATGGATTGAAAGTGTGGAGACTGTGGACCACTTTTTGGAGTAGATCAGGATTCAAAATGATCCTACTTCATTTAACTTAGTTCATTCAACTTTTTAAGAAATATTGTTCATGTAACAGTATTTGTTAAGGACTGGAGGAGATACAAAAAAACACAAGATTATGTTCCTGCTCTGTGAGGCTATGTGTTTAGATGAGATACTTACCATTTATGCATTGCCAATTTGCAGTTTGTAAGTATAACTGGGTCTAGTGGTTCTCAAACAAGGAAAGTATCACCATCCACTAGAGATTTTCTGCTATTTGTTTGTTTTGTTTTTTAATGATTAAAGTATAATCCGGTATGGGGGGGGTAGTAACACAGGAATCACCTTAGAGGTCAAAGATTATAAACATTTTACAGTGTTCTTCAAAAGAAAAAACAAAGTCTAACTTAAAATGTCAAGAGCAACCCTCCCAATCATAATTGAGAAACATTGACTCACATCATCCCCTGGCTCTTTTCTTTAGTCTATCTCCTTGGTCCATTCCTTAAGACAGAAAAGCAGAACTGTGTTGGGGGCTCTATCAGCCAACTTAGGTTAAACTATGCCGAAGTAACAAACAGCTCAACAATGTCATGGCTTGTAACAATAAGGTTTGTTTTTAACTGATGTTCCATGTCCATTTTGGGGTATCTTAGGACTATCATCTATGTAATCTTATATCTTGGATAAAGCTTGAATAAAAGACCCTCTCTGGGACACTGTCAGTTGGATTCAAAAGAAGGTATAGTAAAATCATGAGATGGCTCTTAAAGTTCTGCTTGAAAGTGGTACACATCATTTCCACTCATTTTTCATTGACTAAAGAAAATCCTATCACCAAGCTCAATATTAGTGAGACATAAATATATAAATCCTCTTTCAGGGAGGGGTAGCAAATATGTTGAAAAACAATGCAATCCATTTTAGGAGAAGTGGAATGGAGGAAGAAGTTTCTATTATAACAAAGATTTTTTTTAAATGGTCTCTAGAAAGAAAATTTACTCTTGATCACTAACCCAGAACAAGTTAATTCTTGGCTCCCTTACATTCAAGCTTCAGAAAAATCAGTTGGAAACCAATATCCAATGTCTGTGTTCTAATTTCTGGAACCTGTGAATATACTATTTACAAGATATATAAGGCTTTGAAGATATGACTAAGTTAAGAATAGTGAGATGAGGAGAATATTCTGGATTTTCTGATAGGTTTAATCTAATCACAGGGGTCCTTAAAAGCAGATAACTTTTTCTGCTAGATTTGCAGGGAGATGTAACTATGTAAGAATGAACATAAGATACAATGTTGCTGGCTTTGAACATGGAAAAGAGGGATATGAACCCAGAAATGAGGGTAGCCTCTAGAAGCTGGAAAATCAAGAAAATGGATTCTCCTATAGAGCCTCCAAGAAAGAATATAGTCTTTATGACACCTTGATTTAAGTCCAGCAAGACTTCTGACCTATAGAACTATATGATTATGGTTTTTTGTCATTCTAATTCACTAAGTTTATGTTAATTTGTTATGGAAGCAACAGAAAACTAATACATCTGATGAGAGACTTGTACTCAAACAAAAATAATTTAAACTGAACAATAAGAAAACAAATACCCAATTAAAATATTACCAGAGAAGATATCCAGAAGTCAAGTAAGCATATAAAAGAATGCATAACCTCATTTTCCATCAAGGAGATATCAAATTAAAACCACAATGAGATACCATTATGCACTTAATAGAATAGCTAAAATACATCTAATTACTGGCAAGAATGCAGAGCAACATAACCTCTCACCATTGCTGGTAGAAATATAAAATGGCACAGCCATTTTGGAAGATAGTTACAAAGATAATTTGGAAAACTGTGTGTTTTTTTGCAAAACTAAACATAGTTTTACCATATGACTCAACCACAGGTATTTACCCAATGGATTTGAAAACTTATGTGCACACAAAATCTTGCACATGAATGTTTATAACAGCATTATCATAATCTCCAAAATCTGAAAGCAACTAAGATATTCTTCAATAACTGAATGGATAAACAACTTACTACATTCATACAATAGAATATTATTTAGAGATAAAAAGAAATGAACTATCAAGTCATGCAAAACCATGGATGAGTCTTAAATACATTTTGCTAAGTAAAAGAAGCCAGTCTTAAAAGGCTATATACTATATGGCTTCATTTATATGACATTTCAGAAAAGACAAACTACAGAGACAGTAAACAGATTGGTGGTTGACAAGGGCTCAGGGGGAGAGAGAGTAATAACTAAATCACAGGGGAATATTTAGGGTAGTGAAGTTATTCTGTTTGATATTATAACGGGAGATTCATAACAATATACATTTATCAACATCAATAGAACTTGATAGAACAAAGAGTGAATCTTAATGTATATACATTTAAAAATCTTATTTAATAGTTTGGGGTATATCAAAATGAATAGTGAAGTATGACAAATGATCTAAGGGTATTTCCACCTGTTGCAGTGGACGTGAGGGAAAAGATAAACTGAATAACTTTGGAAATGAATGGAGTCTTTAAGACTAATGGCTAAAGGAACTCTACATAAGCATTGTAGTCTGATTGATAGTTATTTTTCTCTGCAGTATGGATTAACAATTATGAAACTACCACAATGTATACTAAAATTGACAATTAATTAAATAGATGGTGGAAGTTGAGAGCCAAGTTTATCACTATTGGAGTGAGATGCTACAGGTAAGCAAAGGAACAAGCTAGAATGATCCATGTGATATTGTGTAGCTTACTATAGTTAAATATAGAAATACACACACACACAAGTTAACGTATACACATATATTTCCTTGCTCTACCATCTGAAAGGGTCTACAGGTAATGACATCCCAGTAGCCAAAAACACACCTAGAATCAAAATCTTGACTTCTAATGCTATTTTGCCAGAAATAAAATAGGGCTTCTAGGAGAAATAAATGATTCTATAACTAGCATAGAGACTATATGACATGAGCCTGGAACATCTTATAGTGCCAGAAAGTAAAGTGATTAACACACACACACACACACAATGATGAGAGAATGATGGGATAATGACAAAAACTACATCAGTTAAGTGATCAAGGTTAACAGCAACAATGTGTCATGTTGATAGTATATATTCTTGATATGATGTGATAAAATATTACACTTCCTCAGAAATCTTTCTCACCTAAACCCATTTTCCTAATCTAATCATGAGAGAAACATCAGACAAATCCCAATCGAGGAGCATTCAACAAAATACCCAACTAGTACTCCTCAAAGATATGAAGAACATTAAAAATAAAATATGCGAAACTGTCACAGTCAAGAGGAGTCTAAGAAGTTATGGTGGCTAAATGTAATGTGGTATCCTGGATGAAATTGTGGGACAGAAGAAGATTCATATCTAAAAACTAAGGAAATTTTATTATTGAGGAGCCGGTCAAGATGGCATAGGAGGTAAATATCGTGCTCATCACCTCTTGTGACCACACCAAAATTATAATGAAACTATAGAAAAACCATCCTTGGGAGGTTGGTTTAGACTTGAGGTCTGGCTGAACAGAAGCCCTACAACTGGGGACATACATAAGAGGTTCCCTTGAGACTGGTAAGAGGGGTGTAGATGTGAAGCAGCCTGGTCCCACAACCATGTGTGGGTTGAGAATTTGGAGGATTATTTAGGCTGCAGAACCCACTCTCCCCACAGAGAAGTAAGGGAGTCCTGGTTCCATACTGGGTTTCCTAGCCCAGGGTTCCAATGCAGGGAAGAGAAGTCTCCATAACTTCAGTGGAGATTGTGGCTGAGTGAGACGATGGCTGTGGGAATGTCAGATGTTCCTCTTAAAGGGCCTGTGCATTGACTTACTACTGATGGACTCACTCATACTGAGCTCCAGTGCTGGGGCTTCTGCTTGAGGAGTGCCAAGGACATATGAAAAGACATTAAGTTGTTGGTCTTCAGGGCAAGGGCTGGAACGGCAACTTTCTCCCAGACAGGTGTCTTGGCAGATGTCATTGTTTCTTTATTGAGGCCTCCCTCTGCCCAGTATGCGGATGCAGGTGGCCTCCATATCTGAGTCTCCATCAATCTGGCTAACACAGTTGTCCCCACCCAGGTGATTGCCTGAGACCCTATCTCTCCCAACTAGCAGGCCCGCCTGAGCTCCCTCCAGTGGTTTATTCTATATAAATGGTCTTTCTTGGCTCATGCTGTGGACTTTCCTAAAATCTTTCAAAGGCTCACAAACCCAAAGAAGCAGCATCTGGCCTCAGCATGCCCCATAACTCTTGCTGACCAGTCATAAGCTTGGCACTAGCAAAAGCTTGTCGCAGTTCCTGGCTTGGCCTCTTAAGTCACCTCTAAGCTCAGCATGGGTGACAGCCATCAGTGGATTGCTTGGTGACTCTTACCAGGTGACACCCAAAGTGCACAGGCTGCTATTGAACTTAGCATGAAGCTAGGCCCTTCCAGTGGCCAGAGCACCACCCAGTCCACCATCAGAGGAACGCACACCCGAAGGAAAGATTGGGCAGGGACCAGAGCCCTGCAAAAGTGATCCTGCTTCGTAGGGTCAGCCCCTCACCAGCCAATTCTCAGAACCAATCAGCCCAAGGATCAATCCCTCCCATCAACATGCAAACAGTAATAAAGGCTCACTACAATAGGAGGGCACAGATAACCCACACAAGGGACATATCTTGAGCATCTCACTCAAGTGACAAGGAAAGACTGCCACTGGGCCCCACAGAGCACATTCTACATAAAGCCACTCTACTAAAACCAGGAAACTTGGGAGCCTTACCTAATACATAGAAACAAATACAGAGAGGCAGCCAAAATGGGGAGACAAAGAAACATGTCTCACATGAAAGAACAAAGAACTAAACAAAATGGAGACAAGCAATCTACCAGATTTAGAGTTCAAAACAGTGGTTATAAGGATGCTCAATGGACTTAGGGGAAGAATGGATGAACTCAGTGAGAATTTTAACAAAGAGGTAGAAAACAGAAAAATGAATTTGGAAAACATAAATAGAAGCAGTCAGAAATGAAGAATATAGTATCTTAGATGAAGGATACATTAGAGGGAATCAGATTAGATGAAGCTGAGGATTGAATCAGTGGTTTAGAGGATGGAAGTAGTGGAGGGCACCCGATCAGAACAATAACAAGAAAAAAGAATCCAGAAAATGAGCATAGTTTAAGGGACCTCTCGGACAACATCAAGCATAACAACATTCACATCATAAGGGTAGAAAGAGAGGAGAGAGGGCAAATAATTAAAAACCGATTTGAAGAAATTATGATGGAAAACTTTCCTAATCTGGTGAAAGAAATAGACATACAACCTCAGGAAGCTCAGAGGGTCCCAAACAAGATGAACCCAAAGAGGCCCACAGCAAGACACATCATAATTAAAATGCTAAAGATTAAATACAAAGAGAGAATCTTAAAAGCGGCAAGAGGAGCAATTAGTTACCTACAAGGGAGCTCTCATAAGGCTGGCAGCCGATTTCTCAACCGAAACTTTGCAGGCCAGAAAGGTTTGGCACAAAATATTCAAAGTGATGAAAAGCAAGAACCTACAAACAAGATCATTCTACCCAGCAGAGCTATCATTTAGAATTAAAGAACAGATTAAGAGCTTCCCAGACAAGAAAAAGCACCACAAAGCCAGTGTTATAGGAAATGTTGGAGGGACTTCTTTAATAAGAAGAAAAAAATATATAAAAAAATATGAATAAAGAATGCCAATAACTATATATCTATCACAAGTATTTTAAATGAAAAATATAAATGCTCCAATCAAAAGATAGGGTGGCTGAATAGATATGAAAACAAGACACATATGCTGCCTACAAGAAACTTATTTCAGATTAAAAGACACGCAGACTGAAAGTAAAGGGTTTGAAAGAGATATTTCACGATGGACCTAGAGGGTATTCTGCTGAGTGAAGTAAGTTAGAGCAAGACAAATGCCATACAATTTCACATACATGTGGAATCTAAAGAAATAAATAAATAAAACAGAAACAAACTCATAGATACAGAGAATATTTTGAGAGTTATTAGGTTCAAGAGGAGTTGAGAAAGTTGATGAAAAAGGGGGAAGGGATTAAGAAGTTCAAATTGGTAGTTACAAAAATAGTCATGGAAATATAAAGTATAGCATAAGGAATATAGTAGATAATATTCTAATAACTAAGTACAATGTCAGATGGATACTAAATTTATTGGAGTGATCACTTCTTGAGTTTTATAAATACCTAATCACTATGTTGTGAAACACCTGAAACTAATATAATATTATATGCCAACTATAATTGAAAAGTAAAAAATATTTTAAAAAACTAAGAAAACCTAAATAAACTATAGACTTTAGTTAATCCATTAATTAATTGTGACAAATGTAAGATGTTAGTAAGAGGAAAAACTGGGTGTAGGGTATCAACTCTGAGAAAGAAGACACCTATCAGGAAGAGTTCCTGCTGGTTAACAGAGCCTAGCAGCAATTTCTAAACAGGGGCCTCAAGAAAACCACATTCCAGGGATAAGAAGCCTGCATGAAGCTGCTTGCCTCCTGTACTGAACTATCTGCCTCCCACAGTGAGGTGCCTACTGCCTGCCTGCACTGTGTTCCTGCCGTCTGAGCCAGCCCTTTTAAAAGAGTTCCTGGAATCCTATTCCTATTGAATAGGACTGAGACTTTCCCCATTCAATCGGAGCTGTTCAGCTATATCTCCATTGGCATCTTCACTGACCTATCAGACTCTACACTATCTTCTCAATTTTTTTTCTAAATATAAACTATTTTAAAATAAAAAGTTTACCTTAGAAAGCATGAAAGATAGTTTACAGACCCAGTAAACCATATACTTCATGACCCCACAAAATAGAAGTAATTAAGTAAACTGAATAGGACTTTGAAATGATGCTTAAAATTCTCAAAGAGGAAATATGAAGAAATAGCATCCAAGCAAAAGAATTAAAGTTCTAAAACAGGTTCAAACAGATGTCCAAAACAAAAAACAAAAAACAAAAAACAAAAACCAAGATCTGTAATTTAGAAATGCATGGTTTGACTCAACTAAAAAAAATTCTGTCACCCTCAGGTCTTCTTTGATTTACTTCCTATGCTTGAAAGCAGAGGCATGATCTTTTTTTTTTCTTTTTTTTTAGTTTCAGGTATACAATACATTGGTTAGATATTTATATAGTTTATAAAACAGTCCCCATAATTGCTCTTTCCTCTGGCTCTCCACCTAGCCATTATATTAACGCTAACTGCATTCTCTATGCTGTGCTCCCCATCCCTGTGACCATCTATCAACTACTAATTTGTACTTCTTTAACCTTTCACCCCTTTCTCCCACCCCCAAACCCCCTCTCCTCTGGCCATCACCAGATTGTCCTCTATATTTGTGAGTCTGTTTTTAATTAGTTTGGGGTGTTTTTGTTCCTTAGATTCCACATATAAATAAAATCACATAGTATTTATCTTTCTCTGTCTGACTTAACAACTTCTTGGTCCATCCATATCTTGATTGAATTCACTAGGGCAGTGTTATGGAGTTTAAGCAGATGAATGTCATGTGTTGTAACTTGTTTAGGATTCGGTTAAATCTGAGAAAGTCAAAACCTGGGGAATTAGATAAAGTTTTCTCTAATGCAAAAATATTACATATAACAAAGCTGAGGTAAAATGAAGATGAAAAAGAGAGTATGGAATTTAGACATATTGAAGAGGTGGCATCAACAAATCTTGGTGATTGATTGTATGTTCAGGTATATTGAGGAAGAAGTGGCATGTATTAAGTATGACTATGTTAACACTAAATCTATTAACTGACACAAGATATGTATATCTATTCATTCATTGCAGAGACATTTATTAAGCACCTTTCATCATACATAGTGTTAGTTCCTTTAGATAAAACACTGAACTAGACAGTTCTTGTTCTTATATTATTTATACTCTAGTTGGAAAATACGTGAACAGATAATTACATAAACATCATTTAATATAAAATATGTATAAAATATGTGCTTTTAGAGAATTAATACGGTAATTAAATCAACTGTGAGAGTTAAGGAGGCTTTGCTGAGTAAGAATGAAGTAGGAAAAGAAAAGAACAGTAGGACAAAAACTGGACGATTCTTATTTTGGTATAAATTTCCTCTGAATAAGTAAAAGATACTTACATTTCCTTCAGTATTTTTCAGTCAGGTGAGGAACACTAAACATCATTTAATATCATGGGGTTGGCAATATTAGCCCATGTGGATCATGACTATCACATACACAAAGAAAAAATTATGGAAGAATAGAAGTATTAGAAAGTAAACTTTTGAAAGGGGAGTCATATTGGCCACAACACCACAGTTGATTTTGTTTTTGTTTTCTGGGGAAGCACCTCTCTTATTTCTGAGATTCTGAGGCAAAGATTTTCCCAGAGGCAGGTGCATTGAGGTCAAGAATTCTAAAGAGTCCCTTCCAGCACTGGAAAACAGACATCTACCTCCACCAACACCCCTGTCTTCCAAGCAATACCTTTTCTCCTCCAGACTAAATTTTTTTCACTCTTTGTAGCTCATATCCAAGTCCAGAGTTCTGGTGTTAAAGCTCTAGTTCTAGAGAATACATTATTAGAAAATTATAAAAGAGGAAATAGAAAAAATTGAATATAGAGAGAAATTATTTTCTGTAATTCTAACTCTCTCCAGCTGTTAGCACTAGTTCTAGCACTAGTTATAAAATAATAAGCTATTGTAGAGAGTTGTTTGAGGATTACATAAAGAAGTGCATGTAGTGTGGTTAGCAGAATAAGGACTCAAATGTTAGCTATTTTTATAACTATTATTAGTATCATTATTGTTATACAAACATTTTCCATCATGAGCTTAGTTATCTGTGAAAATGGATTTTTTATTTCCCCTAATCACTTTCTTTCCTGCTTTTTCTCCTCTTGGTTTTTCCCTGGTATTTTCTCACTTTCAAGTAAATTTAAACCTTAACATAATTTCAATGTCTTTTTTGAGAATTATTTATACAGCTTTAAAATTTTTTACTTGGGTTGCCTCGTTTTAGAAAAATGCAGGGGTAAGGAAAAAATAAAACACTTCTAAATCTGCCCACAAACAAATTAAAATGTATACAACAGCTCAACTTCAGAGGAAGCTTTTTCATTAGATGCATTATGAGTTTTTACAGCCTGTTGTGAGTATACAGACCAGATGATGCCTGGAGCACCTTGTCACGTAGGCTTATTCCAAAGTTCCAAGTCACCTGGGAGGCCTGGGCTTTGCATAGAAACCGTACGAGACCACCTAATTGAGTCTAACTTCCATTGCCACTAGTGGTCCTCGGGGGGCAGCTGTACCTTTCTACAGCTGGAAGATCCAGCAGGAAGCTGCAAGCCTGATATCTTCTGTGGGTAGAAATATCTCATTATTCCTGGAACAGCTGTCACACATGAGGTAAATGAGGTGAGTCAGCATGGCAAAATTGTGAAGCAGCATCTGGGCTCTTCACCCCCTGTTACTCTGGCTGAGTTGATGGTAGTTCATGCGGTTCTCAGGGGCGTGTTAAGCTCAAGAGCATTTGATTGCAGTAATTACCTGGGAACCATCTGACTAATCTGCACACCTAACATACAGTGTTGGAGACATTCTTTCTAGGGAGTGATAAATGGGTACTACTTAATTATTTGGAGAAAAGGTGGTATAGTTTCAATTTGGCCTGGTTCCCAGTCTGGATAACTATGAATGCCTTCCAAAACAGCATTAATAATAACATTCTATAGATAGCTAAACCTCATTCCTTTGATATTTCTTAGAAGCAGTATTTCTTGTGTATATTCTCAGGGGAGGGCTGGTATAGTATTCCTAATCTAGTTTTCCCATTAGGGAAAATGAGATTTATAAAAGCAATAGCAAATGCTCAAAGTCATACACTGGATATCAATGCTAGAGGCAAAAATTAAACCCAAGTGACTAGTTCCTTGGTAAACTAGATTGCATGAGAATGAATGGTGTAGGATATTGTATTTGAAAAGTTTTGTTTCCCCTAAAATGGGAGCGAAGAAGAATGTTGGATATTTATAAAAACCTAGCATGATCCTTTATATATAATGTTAAGTGAAAAAATGCTCATTTTCTTCTCCCTTTTTTTTCCCTCCTCTTCCTTGCTTTTTGCCTCTGAACTTCATCTCTGCAAAAAATTATTTTAAACTCGGCTGAATCCTCCAATGATTCTGTCTCTACAGGAATTAAACAAAACTTTTCTCTCTCCTGCCTCTTTTCTACTCCCTTTTTTCTCTGAACTCCATCCCCTACATATATTCTAGGTAACATGTTATATGAGAAAGAGTTAACCAATCAAAATCAGTCAATGGTGATTCAGTACAACAGATCCTAGAGAAAGAAGAGATGAGAGCTTCCTCTTTTTTACTTTTTTTTATTTGTTGGCTTTTGGAAACTTGAGAAAAGGGGGAAAAATCACTCCTGTGGGTTAGCGTTTGATTTTTCACAACTTCATGTTCCTCTCATTCTTGGCCAGCTGCACCACCTGCCGGTGCCTGACCTGACAGAGTTAAGGTTAGCTTGACAGGAAGTGCTGAAAGGTTGTCGACAGGAAAGTTCGATAGTAAAACACGCTGTGCTCACAGCCAGAGTTTTCTCACACACCTGTCCAATTAAGAATCTGGGCCCATCCTGAATAAATTATATTGCAGTTTTTACTCTGAAGTGAAAGGAGATGCTGTGTGCTCCTGATGAAGCCAGACTCCTCCTGGGACCATGGCAAATGCACCTGGCCCAATGTCCGAGCATGGAGTGGAGCTCATCTGTTACATCCAGGTGTGTTGCAAGCTTCATGGCTGCTACAGTACAGGCCACCTGGCAACTGCCTGTAAGTGGGCCAAACGCTCACTTCCTAATAGATATATGTGCTTGGAATTTGTCTTCAATGATCAGTTATCTGTATTCGTCTTCATGATGGCTGCAAGGTGTTTCCACTAAATAGTATGGGACCCTACACACTAGCCTGCTGGTTCAATTTTGAAGCTGTCTTCTTCAAGGGAAGGCACTTCCTGGAAGGGAGGTTCAATTTCAGTAAATTTAGGAATGCCAAAGTACATAAATTTTTTTAATGTTTTCTGGTCTGTGCTCACCGTCATGATCGTACTCCACATTAGCAACTATACCCTTCCTTTTTTCTGTCTTTCTACACACACACACACATGCACGCACACACACACACACACACACACACACACATCTTGCTACTAGCCATCAAGGAAGAGAGTACTATGTATATTCAATTGAGGGTTTTCCATAGTAAAGTTTGGTGTAGGGGAGGTCCCATAATGAATCCAAGTAGTGTTTATGATGAGGGTCCTGATGATGTTGGTTAGTGGGCTGACTGAAGAAGAACTCATCAGAAAGAAAAAAAGAAATATCAGGTATACAACTTTGGTCCAACAACAATATCTCAGGCCTCCAAGAGAAGCTAGAGTTTCTTAGCAAAATATACTATGTTAGTAAGATTTGCCCACTGATTTAAGTTTCATAAACATAGAAAAGCACAGCTATAAGTAAAAAACTATAAAAACTGGTTATCTTAACTCCATGTGAGAATTAATTAGACAGAATGGTATAGCTTTGATACCTGTTTAGTAGAGTAAAGCCCTCTTAGAAGAAAGGAATCTGTTTCCCTCTGTCAAAGGGTTTCAGCTTTCGAGCATCTAAAACTATGATTCCTGATCTTCCTTCCACCCACAGTGCATTAATAATCATGGCTCCAGAGGCAAAAATGGCAGAGCAATAAGTATTTGTGTGAGGACCTTGGAGGTAGATAGGGATGTGGGCAGCCCTGGAGTCATGTGGAAGGGGCCTTCCTGATGTGCATCTTCACATTGATACAGCAGTAGGATGATGAGACACCCCCTAAGAAGCCATAGAAACGGCAGAGTCCCCACCACGGAAAAAAATGGAGAGTGACATGGCAGGTGTCAACGGATATCATGAAAGAGACTGGGATTTCCAGATATGGTTATAAGTGTTGCTTCAATAGCAGGTGGGGCCCAAGTCATAAAAACACAGAATATTCCCTCTTTTTTTTATTCCCAAGTAGGTATGTCCTGAGAAACAATATTAGCCATGGAATAGTGAAATGTTAGGGCTCAAAATCACCTGAGAGAGTTCAAGAGAAATGTTGTGAACTGTTGAAAGTCAGGTGGCCCATGAGAGGTAACTTTGTGGGTAAAAGTTATTGTCTCTTAGTGAGTGAATCTTTTTATTACATTTATGCAGGATTTTTTTTTTTTAACCCTTTGGAGTATATCTGCCTATGAGCAGCGAGATAGTGCACTTTTTATGAGCATGGTTTCTGGTGACTGCCTAGGTTTAAATCCTGGCTCTGCTTCTTATTAGCTATTCTAGTTTACTAGCTTTGCACAAGATTTTTTTTATCCTCTCTATGCCTCAGTTTCTCTGGTATAATTAGAATGACATCAGAGAGTTTTCATGAGAATGAGGTAAGTTCTTATGAGTAAGTCCTTTAGGCGAAACTATATGAATAAATCTCTTATATGAAAAGATTGGATAGTTTTTGACTCAAAATCATCTTAGAAGCAATTGTGCAGTCATAGCAATTTTAACTCGATGAACAACAACAACAAAAAAAACAGGGAAATAGAGTTTGAATGACCTGGAAGGAAATAGTTACAAACATATACTATGCACACATATTTAAAGGTGACTGCCAGTTAAAAGTCAAGAATATCACTAAAGAAATAGTTAAAAATAAATCAGAGATGTATACAATCCACTGTTGATTTTAATTAACAATGTACCAAAGAATGGAGTACACTTCTAGAAGGTCAGAGAGAGTTGCTATCATTGTCTTAAATGTTTCCAAAATTATTTTATGAAGGAGGTGGAAACTTAAAATTATTGAATCATTGGGAGCCCAGGAAGAAATATAGAAACTTTTTAATTAACTACAAACCTTCATATTTATTGTTTCCATTATTTAAATCAACTTAGAAGGGCTGGCAATCACTGCTTCTTATCATAGAGTGTCTTTGGAAAGTCATGCAGCAGGGCATTGTCAAACAGATTCAGTTTTCCCTTGGAAGCTTTCATTTGTTTATTAATATAGAATATTTTATTGAACTCCTCCTATTTAATAACACACTGAACAAGGAGCTGGGGACATAAGGTCACAGTCAAGAGTGAGCAGCATTGAGGAAAAGAGGGATGCTACCAGACAACTACAGCACAGTTGGAAAATGCTCCCATAAAAAAAAAACATGGACTAACAATGCAGGTGTGTATGTATGTGTGTGGAGAGGATTGTTTAAAGGAAAGGAAGAGGAAAAGGAAAGAAAAAGGGATAGATTAGGCTATACAATCTCATCTGGGTTCTTTATGGGTGAGTAGGAGAGAGCCAGAGAGGAATGAAAGGACATTCCACACAAGAGAAGCCATATGAATTCAGGGAGGCAAAAGTAAGCCTGGATCCTTTGGAAAACTCTATGCAAATCACTATGACTAGACGCTGGGTAAGAAGAAGGTGGTGAGAGATAGGACTACAGAGGTAGGTGAGAGGAGGACATAAGGTCACGAGGGACGTTGTGTGTGCCAACTTAAGTAATTTGGACTTTACTCAGTGGAAACTAACTCAAGAAAATAAGGAATACTGGAAGCAGAAGCATTGGGTACTTAATTGTGACTGACGTTTTTTACCTCAGTGATGGGGAATATGCAACAGAGAAGGGTAGAGCCAGACTTCCTGGATTAAAGGCAGGCCCTGTGTTTAGCAGCTCTATGACCTCAGGCAGGCGATATAAGCTTTTGTGACTCAGTTTCCTCACCTGTAAATAGCACTTTGGCAGACAGCTGCTTAGAGGATTGCATGAGTCTGTACTTGTACAGCATTAAAAGCAAGGCATGGCATATAGTAAGTATTTAGTAAATGTGAGTGATTACTATTACTAAAGAGCTGTTCTGATTAGAGACTGTGGGACTCCATTTGAGTAAACTGGGAACTTTAGCAAAAGCTTTGGGGCAGAGATCGACTTTGTCCCTTAAGAATGAGGAAGAAACATCAGTAGCAGAAGCATCATCATCTACAACAAATAAACATCCTTTAAACACTTGTTACTCTACGTGCAAGACAAAGTTTAATGAAGAAATTTTGACTGTGTCAGATTGCTATGTGGATAATTACTGAAATAAAATAATCAGTTATTTCAGATTTCCTTAGATATCTGTATTTAAAGCTTTTAAAAAGTATGTAGTATTGGTTTTTGATACAAAATTCAAAATGTATGAAAGGTTATAAAGTTAAAAGAAAACCTTCCTTTTCCTCCTAGCCTCCCAGAGGCATCCTCTCTCCTTTAAGGTAACTAGTCTTTATTTTATTTTGTTTGGTTTGATTTGGTTTGGTGTTTTCTTTGTGTTACTCTCTCTCTCCTAGAAATGATATATCATTTTACACACACAGACAAAGCACAAATGAACACAAACACAAATTGATATTGATAGATAAAGATATGTTTTATATATGTTTTATATAAATGATACTGACATCTAACTATTTAAAAATGAAACGATATATTTTGGAGCTTTTTCAATAACTGTACACAGAACCATCTCATTTTTTAAAAAAACTACATACTGTTTTATTATATGGACATATAATAATTTATTAACTAGTCCTATATTGATGAAAGTTAGATTTTTTTCCAATAACATATTTTTTATATACAATTCTTTAATTTATATACTAATGCATACATTATTTCACACAAGAGAAATAGTATCTACAAGTGATATTTCTGAATCAAGATTATGTGAATTTTTAATAAGTATTGTAAGATTGTACTTATGAAGAACATTTGGGCTTTTTCTATTTCAAAAGTTCCAAGAAGTAAAACAAAACAAATGTCAACTATGTAATTAATATTTATTTTACATAACATTTAGGTTAAATGTAAGATAAATCACAGTTCTATTTTGTGTGTATTATATATATATTTGTCAGCTCCCCTTGTGCAAAAAGAAATGCCCATTTTCAAGACTTACAATACACTTTTACTATTTCAAATGAATATAGGCTTTTACAGTTGAATCTTTCCTTTTGTTATATAAGTTGGTCATTAATGCTTCATTTGGTGCTGCATTCTTGTTCTGAAATGCAGTCCTGAATCTCAACACTACATTTCTAAAACACAAATTTGATCATTCCAACTCTGTTCTTAAAGTCCTTCAGTGGCTTTTCATAGCCTCAAAAACCTACTAGGTAAAGAAAAAAAAAAACTAGGTAGGCTCTTTGTACAATGTCAAGTAACTCCATTCACATTATATTCTATGTGGACAGTCACACATGCCACAATGAGAATGATGCCTCTGGAATTAGGCAGCAGAGAAACTCCGACAATAAGAGCTCAGACCTTCTCCATGCCAAAGGGTCCATTGCTCTATTCTAAGGGAGAATTCCCACAAGCATGACTTTGGAGAGAAAAACACATGAACTCTGAAATAAGGCAGACCTATACTTGACTCTCTACTCTGTATTTTAAATGTCACTGAACTCTCTTTTCCACTTGTATAAAATGGTGAAAATAATAATAGTATATAACTCTAAGAGAGTTTGTAATGAGTATATCAGGAAATCTCTATAGATACATATTCCATAATTATTATCTTTTCACTTTTCAGCTTTTCCAGTCACAAGACATATACTGTAATGTCAGAAATTGACTTTACAGTTTCATAGCTTAGATGAGAAATCTACAGTCTATACTCTGTAGAACAAATACTGCCCACTGCCTATTTTGGAATGACCCATGACTGTGAGCTGAGAACTGTTTCATATTTTTAAATATTTTTAAAAGTCAAAAGAAAATAATATTTTATGACACGTGATAATTACATGAAGTTCAAATTTTAGAATTTATAAATAAAGTAAGAGAATGCACTTATGTTCTTGCACTTACATGTAGTCTTTGACTACTTTCCTGCTACCACGGTAGGTTGAGTTCTTGTAACATAGACATTGCTACAAGCTGTTACAGCAGAGACTGAAAAGCCTAAAATATTTACCATCTGGCCCTTTACAGAAAAAATGTTCACTGACCCTTGAACTAGTCAATGTTATTATAATATGTGTATATACATATATGTACACATGTTTATATGTGTACCTATGTATTTCCATCTTTAGTGGTGATATGAGATAGGTGAATTGGCTAAACTATTTTAGACATGCTCCATCCTTGTAAATGAGATTTTAGGGTATGGAGTGACCTATCACCTGCACTATTATGAGACACCTGAGACTTGTTCATTAAGTGGTCCTGTGTCCAGCCATTCCATTGGTGTATTTCTGTTTGTCTTATAATAACAATAATTATAACAGAATCTTGCCTTTGGGAAGTTATCACCACTGCCTTTAATAAAACTTTTATACCAGTGTAGTCAGATCACCCTCAAATATCAGAGAGTCAGAAATTCACTGAGCTTTCATTTTTGTAACCGGTTGCATGTACTGTTTTGTGCTTCCTTACTAATGGATATTGCTTAATTAATGTCTGTATGAATGACGGAAGTTGATCTAAAACTTTACTTATTTTAAGTTGGTAATCAGTTATAAATGAATAGGAAACTCTCACTCACTTAAAACTCCAGGCATGCCTTAGAGATATGTGTGGTTGGTTTCAGACTACAGCAACAAAGCAAATATTACAATAAAGCAAATTGCACAAACTTTTTGGATTTTCCAGTACACATAAAAGTTATGCTTAACTATACTGTAGTCTGTTAGCTGTGCAATAGCATTATGTATAAAAAAACAATGTACATACCTTAATTTAAGAATATGTTATTGCTAAAAAATGCTAACCATCATCTGAGACTTTAGCAAGTCATAATCTTTTTGCTGGTGGAGAGTCTTGCGTTGATGTCGAACGCTGGTGACTGATCAGAGTAGTAGTGGCTGAGGGCTGGGGATGGGAATTTAATAGTGGCAATTTCTTAAATATAAGACAAGAATAAACTTTGCTGACTCAGTAAATAACAACTAACTCTTCCTTTCATGAACAATTTCTCCGTAGCATGTGATGGTTTTGATAAAATTTTACTCACAGTAAAACTTCTGTCAGAATTAGAATCAGTCCTCTCAAACCCTGCTGCTGCTTTATCAACTAAGATTATGAAATGTTCTAAATCCTTTGTTTTTATTTCAACAGTCTACACAGCAGCTTCACCAGGAGTAGATTTCATCTAAAAAAAAAAAAAAAACCAAAACATTTCTTTTACTCATTTATAAGAAGCACTCCCCTCCATTTATTAAAGTCTTATCATGAAATTGCAGCAATTCAGTCACATCTTTGGGCTCCACCTCTAATTCTAATTTTCCTGCTATTGCCACCATACTTTCTGTTACTTCCTCTACCAATGTACAGAAACCTGCAAAGTCATCCAGGAGGGTTAGAATCAACTTCTTCCAAACTCTTGTTAATGTTGATGTTTTGACCTCTTCTCGTGAATCACAACAGTTTTTAATGGCGTCTAGAATGGTGAATCCCTTCCAGAGATTTTTCAATTTTCTTTGCCTATATTTACCAGAAGAATCACTATCTATAGCAGCTATAGTTTTACAAAATGTAGTTCTTAAATAATAATATTTAAAAGTCAAAATGGGTCCTCGATTCATGGGCTGCAGAATGGATGTTGTGTTAACAGGCATGAAAACAACATTAATTTCACTGTACATCTCCATCAGAGCTCTTGGGTGTCAAGTGCTTTGTCAATGAGTAGTAGTATTTTGAAAGGAATCTTTGTTCTGAGCAGTAGGTCTCAGCAGTGGGCTTAAAGTATTCAGTCAACCATGTTGTAAGCAAACATGCTGACATTCAGGTTTTGTTATTCTATTTATAGATCACAGGCAGAGTAGACTTAGCATAATTCTCAAAGGCCCTAGAATATTCAAAATTGTAAATGAGCACTGGCATCAACTTTAAGTCACCAGCTACATTAGCCCCTAACAGGAGAGTCAGCCTGTCCTTTGGAGCTTTGAAGCCAGGCATTGACTTCCCCTCTCTAGCTATAAAAGTCTTTGATGGCATCTTCTTCCAATATTTAATCTACATTAAAAATCTGTTTTGTAGTGTAGCCACCTTCATTAAATACTTTAGTTAGATCTTCTGGAAAACTTGCTGCAGCTTCTACATCAGCACTTTGTGTTTCACCTTATACTTTGATGTTATAGAAACCTCTTCCTTCCTTAAACCTCATGAACCAACCCATGCTAGCTTCAAAATTTCTTCTGCAGCTTTCTAACTTTTCTCAGCCATCATAGAATTGAAGAGTATTAAGGCTTTACTCTAAATTAGGTTTTGGCATAAGGGAATGTTGTGGCTGGTTTGATCTTCTGTCAAGACCACTAAAACTTTTTCCATATCAACAATAAGGCTGTTTCAGTTTCTTATTACTTGTGTTTTTACTAGAGTAGCACTTTTGATTTCTTTCAAGAACTATTCCTTTGCATTCACAACTTAAGATAACTCTTTGGGACAAGAGGCCTCGCTTTCAGTCTATCTCAGCTTCTTCTATAAGCTTAATCATCTTAAGCTAAAAATGAGAGAGATGCAACTCTTCCTTTCACTTGAACACTTAGAGGCCATTGTAAGGTTATTAATTGGCCTAATTTCAATATTGTTATATCTCAGAGAATAAGGAAGCTCAAGGAGAGTGAGTGAGATGAGGAAATGGTTGGTTGGTGGAATAGTCAGAACACACAATATTTATTAAGTTTGCTGTCTTACACGGGCATGGTTTGTGGCACTCTAAAACAATCATAATAATATCACGGATCTCTGACCACAGATCACCAAAACGAATAGAATAATAATAAATAAAAGTTTGAAATATTGAGAGAATTTCCAAAATGTAATGCAGAGACACAAAAGCAAGCAAATGCTGTTGGAAAAATTGCACCAGTAGACTTCCTCAACTCAGGGTTCTCACAAACCTTCAATTTGTCAAAAAATGCAGTATCTGCAATGAGCAAAGAAACTAGGAATGCCTGTATTTTCTTTTCCAAAAAGAATCAAAGAGTTGTACGTAATATAATAGACTGGGAAACCAGAAAATTCATAAACCAACTTGAGAGTTTGTTGACAGATGTTTCAACATAACTAGTAAACCATAAAATAATTATTGACTATTTGTGCAATCTTTTTTTAAAAAGAATCTTCAAAGAGTTTTTTTTTTCATTTAAGAAATGTAAAATGTCATTGAACTACACTTATTTTTAGCTTTCTGGTTCTAAATATAGAGAAGACTGGAAAACATATGGGTACAGATTTAGTGAAGGACCTTCAATAGGAATTTTAAATGATTAAAAGCAGAACATAAAAAGCAGTAAAAGACAGAACCTCTTGTGGGTATTATTTCCATAGAGAGGAGAAAACGTGTTGGCTGACCAGCCCATTCTTTCAGTTTCTTCTTCTTGTTCTCCATTGCTTGTACCTTTCATTGCGTTTATAAGAGTCACACAAATAATTATTTTGTTGGTCTTCAAATGTAGAAAACACTCTCTTTTTTAGAGTGGTTTGCTGAAATATGGCTATTGTGTATAAATTTGTTTGATCAATCCATTTGAATCCTGAAAATTAGCTCTTTTATGTTTAGGTCTTCATTCAACCCCCAAGCATTTATTTACTGCTCACGAGGTGCTGAGAAATTTGCTAAAAAAGAAAAACACACCAAAATTTTACATTTTTATAAGGCTTTGTAGCTTACAAAGGTATCTCGTAGCACACTACCACTAATTTGTTTTCATATAGTTCCAATTTCCCCAGCCACTCTGCAACTTGAGAGTGGGGCATAAACAACAGAAATAACTCAAACTCTAATGGTGGGGGCTCTTTGCCCCCACTTATATAGTCAAGAGCATCAACATTCTCCCTCACTCTCTACACTAATCATATCTGGGAGTATCCAAGGGTGTCATGTATGTAATGGTGAAAACAAATTGGGCTATGTAATCCTCTCACTTTCACTGGGGTACAATGTCCATTACGTCACGGGAGTGAGTTGCTCTTCCACTGATCCTGGCACCCTGCCTCTTGAGATGCAAGTTCTCTGGAACACACTGTCTTGATGTTCCTTCCCACAGAAACCTAAGTGGTACTTCAGAATCTCTTTCCATCTTTCTATCATGATTACTTCAAAGCAATATGCTATTTTCCTTGCAGAAATAGAGGCCTGGCTCATCTGCTCCACTTTCTTTCCTACTTCTTCCCCTGGACACTAGGCTATCTGTCCTGCATCTCACAGAGCCTTCCGCCAGCTATACCTGCAGTACCTCTCTCCAGGAGAGCTCTGTCAATCTTCATGATGGAAAACCAGATTTGGAGATAAGATTCCAGCCTATCTTCTTCATGCCTAACTCTCTCAAGTTTTGCTTACTCTTAGGTGCTTATACATGAATGCTGACACCCTTCCTTACCTTACAAACTAAGGTGGGCAAATGGAACCCTGGGGTCTACTGAGACATAAACTTCATTCACAATAACCTTTAAAAGTAGACATAATAAACACATTCACACAGCATAGTAACCTGAGTGACCAACATGTTTTTGATCCCACAATTAGTAAGAAGCAAAGTAGGCATTGGAGTCCAAGTTTTTTACCTATGAACACTTCTTTTCTTAGCTCTAACTCTCAATCTTAAAGTGATTGTAAGTAAAAGACTTTGTTGTCTGGCTTTTCATCTCTTAGCCAAATTTGAAAAGGATGATAAACATGTGTTCTTGGCTGTCCCTTTTTTTTTTCCAAAAAGAAGATTCTGCAGACTAACACTGAATATAAATCAAAAATAGGAGAAAAAAATCAGTTTGATCATGAGCTAAAATTATATCCCTTTATCCCTATTTTCCTTATAAACAATGACTGTGGAAGCATATAATTGGGAAGAAAGGCTATTTTGCCCCTGATCTTCCACCTGAAGCTCAAAGAAGAATAAAAGCTTCCTGCTCCGAAAAGGATTTAGTGAGGTCAAAAGGACCAGTTGCCTGGATCTTGCATTAATGAATGGATATTAGTTGTCTAAGGTTGCATTGGGACTTCCTGAAATATTCAGATATTCAGAACAGCTCTTCACTTGAATCCTAACCATAAATATTGCCTTATACCTTTAAGCACCAAAAATTCTTTTAAAAAGAAAGATTATGTGTGTCGTGTGTGTGTGTGCGTGTGTGTGTGTGTGTGTGTGTGTGTTTGTGTAATCAGCTTAGGAGAAAAAGAATATAATACATAGTAAGCAGGGCATGTTGTTTTCCAAGTTTAAACAAAAGAAAATATCACCACAAAACTGACAGAGCAAAAGTAAGCAGCAAAATGAACACGATCAATTTTTGTTTATTTGCTTTGGTCAAAGTTACAATACGCAAGGATTATTAAGCTTCTTTTGTGCCATGAACCCCTTCAGAAATCTGACAGCATTTGAATCACTTCTGGGAATACTATTTTTCAAATCATACATAAAATACATAGGATCACAAAGTAAACTATATCTAAATATAAGTATCAAACTATTTTTAAAGGAATCGTACTGTTAAATGTGTGCTTTTTATTAACACTTCAAAAAACAGAATCAAAAGTGACAAAGTAGTGATGTGAAAATATCCATAATGAAGTCATAAGTACTGCTAATATTATTATAGTTTGTTGCCTTCATTAATAATGGAAAGAAATGTTTGATTTCAGCTAGAGTTTAGTGAAAATAAAGATTCTATTTTTTCTCCATCCAAGTTCTGAAAGCCCCTGGATATTATCCTTGGATCTTTTGGGGAGTTCATTGACTCTCAGTTAAGAAATCTTGCTATATGGTGAAAATTGGCAAGTTGTAGATTGAAGATGGTAGCTTGGGTTAAGTGTTTCTCAGCTTTTCTGCCCAGAGAAATTAAATGCAGTTAAGTGTTCAGTGGGTGTTCTTCTCTTTTGGGCTGCTGTTTTTCCATCAGGATTCAGGTCACATCATCGTCTTCTGTGTCTCTTTAGTCCTGATGTCTAAACCTCACTCCTGACATAAACAAAAGTGTCCCCGGCTTACCTGAGACATGATTGGCATCTTGAAAAAATCCTCAGCAACGATCAGTGTACAAGTTAGGAGCCTTTAAGAGTGTGGAAGTTTCCCTTGAGCTGCTCCTTTCTGAACTTGAACCAGGATTTGTTGATATTCTCTGCAGATGGCCTCTGGGAGAACAAAATGACTACACACAAAAGTGGTGTAGGAGAGTTACTGAGAAACAGGGAGATTTCATCAGGCCATGGATCATAGTAATAGAGTGGAGTAGTTGTGCCTAATACACTCAGCACTGAATGAGAGTGTGGTGAGAAGCAAGCTACCACAATCACTGAGCAACATAAATGCAGATTTCACAGATTGATAACTAGAAGCCCAGCCAATCATGCCAAGAATTAAGATGGAAAAACTAGATCTGTAGTGTTAAGAAAAAGTTTCTAAGACTTATAAACAAGGCCATGAGGAAGTCTGCCTGTTTTTCAGTGTCAAGCCAGAGCATTATTTAAAAGGCACCCTCCCCAAAAGTATTTAATTTTCTAGGAGAGTATAGCATTGACTTTACTATTTACCATTAATTAAGTACTCAGACTCTACAAAGTGTTAACTTGCAGATTTGTATCTCATAGAGCTGCAAATGATTTACATTCCATAGAAAAAGATAACCACTAAAGCTATGGTTTTATTGCCCCAAAGGGCATTAAACAGTTTTGTTTCTAATCTTATTCTAACATTCCTCTTTTATATTTAATTGCCTATAAATATCCAGTTGCTCAGCTTTCCCATCTTATTAGTTTTCTCATCAATTGAGTTGAATACGATCTTTGACATGCACTAATTGTGTTCGTATGAACCATGTTTCTAACTTTTGGAAATAATATTTTGATATTCATTAGAACTAATTCTTTCTGAAGAGACAGCCAGAGTTATCCCCAGTGTCCACCAGAGTCACAAAAACTTTTATTCCAAGAAATGAGGACTTTGTATATGACACTTCGTATATTCTGAGTCATTCTTGAGTTGAAGGACCTAAAATGTTTCAGACTGAAGGAGTTTAAGGGAACCCATCATTTCAGTAACATGACACCAGAGATTTAAGGGAACCTATCATTTCAGTAACATGACACCAGAGATTCTCGATCTTTAGAGTACATCATGATCATCAGCAGGGCTTGTTAAAATACAGATATTTGGGACCCATGCCCAGAATTTCTGGGTCAGTAGGTCTAGGGTCCAGCCTGAGAATTTGCATTTCTTACAAGTTCTCAGATGTTGCTAATTCTTCACTTCTGAGAGACTGCTTTGGCAGAGGCAAGGAGACGGAGTCAGCTGGGGCTCAGGCCCTCACTTCAGAAGAGTTCTGCCCTAACAGAACTAAGAAAGAGGCTCAGAGCTTGGTAAGTTAGTCTCTCTAACACTAATTTTTTTTCTCCCAGTACCTTTGTCTATTTTAGTTAGATGCTAGGCATATTCTTTTGCTTTGTGTTCTGGTGTTATTCCTCTCCTCTACTTTTCTTCTTTCTTTCTTTGGACAAGGGGCGAATGCAAATGTAGCTTTGTGCTCTCTCAGGACTAGGCCCTCTTCCGGCAGCAATGGTGCACAGATTTCTAACATCTCTACCAGTGGCAGCTAAGTAATTATGGTGTCGTGGCAGCTGTACCCATTTGCCTGATGGATCTGTGCTGTCAGTGCTGCAGGCGATCTCCTCTTTAGCATCATTCAGATAGATGGAAAGTTTCTCCCCAAACTGTACATCTCTCCATCAGGCTCATGTCATTTGCATTTCAACTAGCCAGGGTCAGGCTGAGGGGAGCAAAAGCTGTGAGAAGGAGCCTTTTTATTTCTCTCCCTTAAAGACTACATTATTTCTATTTATCATTTTTGTATTTTCCCATATATTCTCTTTTATTAACATTTTCATTAAGACTACCAGTTAAAAATATCATTGATTAAGCATTACTCTGAAGAGATCTCCATGTTAGATTCTCATGTTAATTTATGAACCCTGACTTTCAGGGATTCATAATCTTTTTATTTCTTTTTTGTTTTCTTTTTTTGTTTCCTTCCTTCCTTCCTTCCTTCCTTCCTTCCTTCTTTCCTTCCTTTCTTCCTTCCTTCCTTCCTTCCTTCCTTCCTTCTTTCTTTCTTTCTTTCTTTCTTTCTTTCTTTCTTTCTTTCTTTCTTTCTTTCTTTCTTTCTTTCTTTCTTTCTTTCTTTCTTTCCTTCTACCTGCCTTTCTTCCTTCCTTCCTTTCTTTTTTTTTCTTTTTTCTTTTTTGATGTTAAACTACTCTACGATAGAGCCAATGTGAAACTATCCCCAAACCACATGTCACGCTGCTCACCTTGCCCCTTTGTCAGCTCGTGTCTCTGAAGGGCCCGGGACATTTTTATTCCCCACTATTTCTTGTTTTTGTCTCTGTCTTCTGTGGCTGGATTAAGAAAAAGAACTGTACCTCATGTAACTAGGAGAGGCCTACTGCCTGAATCCATCTGGTAACTGTTTCCTTTGAGACTGAAGATTTTTCTGCTTCTTCTCATCTTGCTTTCTAGTTCACTTTCTCAATTTCTTTCTTCTAAGCATGTCCTATTGTCTTATCTTGATTTTAAAGCATCATAAGAACAGGATTTTGCAACGTCTTTTGAGCCAAACTGGCCTGGGTTTTAATTCTAGCTCTACTCACAATTAATTCTGTCCTGGGAGATATTACTTTCTTTCATTCTTTTTCATTTTTGTGATGAGACTAACGATACCTATTGTGGAAGGGTATTGTGAGTATCAACTCAGCCATAAGCCATGTAGGACTTAGTATGCCTAGCAAACCAGTATTCTTTAACTGGTAGCTACTACTGCTGTTATTATTGTTGTTGTGCTTGCTGTTGTTGTTGTTATTATTACTTATCAAATTGACGCACAAGACTAGGCAGAGAGCATAAATGGGTTCAAATGGCAAACAGAGAACTGTTATTAATAATGAGATGCATGCCTATATTTAAGCTTTGGTAAGATTACCTACTTAGGTCATCTGCAGAAACTGTCCTTGGACTAGGCAGGAAACACTGAGATAATAACTATTATCTTATAAATAGATCATAAAGACCTAGATAGATACATTCCTGGTAGCTTTAGAAAGTATGGAGCAGATGTCTCATTGTTATTGTGGGTTTTTGTTTCTGTTTTGTTTTCTGCCTCCCAATATCCAGGTTATGTTTAAACAGTTGAAAAAAAGAAAACACTTGCTATTTTGCAGGTTTTGATTTTCAAGAATGTTTACCACTTCAGTTCAACCAGAGACAAAAATCCTTTTCAATTTCCCCAGTCTCCAATTATTCATGAAAAATATCACTGAGAAACAAAGGCTTTTCTTTAGGACAAAAAATAAACGGGTGTTTTTCAACTTCAGCAATATCAAACGATTTTTCACATTGAATGGTGATAACTTCAAAAGAAAAGGCTGTGATTCTATCATTTTGCTAGGGAAATCCTTCTTTTCCTGGTGTGCTCTTGTGTTAATAATTTAAAAGTCAGCAATTTCCAAACCAAATTATTCTTTGCTTACGAGAACTGCCACCAGGTATCTCTGTGTTGAGATGCTGCCCCAAATCCCGAAGGTTAAAACATGACACAAATTAATTAATATACACATTTTAATGGGAGTCAAAAAACAAATTTAAAGAACAATGCAGTGGATCCTCTTTTTAGCATTAGTGTTTTGGTTTATTGTTCATGGAAAAACAAGGAATTGTAATTTTTAGAAAGATGTATTTTGGTTAAAAATCAGTGAAAAAAAAAAAAGAATAATTTGGTCACACTTATTCACCTCTTATTGAGTGTCCCAAGAAAAATATGCACATGTCAAGAGACACAGTAATGTATATATTATACCAATATCAACCATGTTTTAGTATTGAGGGTAAGCATAGTAAATATTCATGTTCTTAAGATTTTCACACTGGCATTAGTTAATGCCTGTCCACTCAACTAGTTAGATGCATATTAATAAGTGGCAGAAGACTTAGTCAAGACCAGCTTAAGAGCACTGGCTCTGCACATACTCAGCATTATGATTAGTTCTCTGGGGATTGCAGGTATAAGACATGGGTCACTTCCCTATACAGAGGGATTAGGTATAATTGGGGAGACAAGAGATAGACATACATTCAACTGACTAAAGGTTAAATAGCAGAATAAACAGATGCAAGACAGAAAGAAGCCATGAGGTAGAATACACTCAAATTCAAATCAGCCACTTTGATATCACTATTGGTCAGACAAGAGAGAGAGCACTGTAGGGTGAGGTCTCTTTGAGACCACTTCCAGAAGGAAGTAGCAGCTGAATCAACAGTGTCTTACTACATTTTCATTCACTTTACTTAAGTTAGAGAAAGAGTTAGATCAGGTCCAGAAAAACTTTTGTCTTTTATCACAAAGTAATATTTATGAAAAAACTACAATTTATATTTAATGTTAATCAAAAAAGAACTATCATTACCTAAATAAAATGCTTGGAAGAAATGGATATCTTTTAAAATAGTAACACTGATTCACAAATACTGAAAAATAATTTATGGAACCTCAAAGCATTAAACCTAGAAAGAAATTAAGAGCATAAGTAATTCAACACTTTCCTTTTACAGACAAAAGGTGGGGCTCAGAAATTTGAAGTGACTTACTCAATGACTAAAGGACACATAATTCACTAGTGACACAGTAGAGCTAGAACCCAGATATTCTGTGGCTGAATTGAGTCCACTTTTTGTTATAGGATGTTATCTCTCTCCCTTTGGTTTTGCAAAGCGAAATTTAAAAATAAAAGTGTATAGTGCTTAAAGCTTAAAAGTATCAGTTTGTCTGGGTTGGAGCCAATAGCTCAGAGAAGTTAAATTTTTTCAATCAAGAGTAATAGTTAAGTCATCAAGAACACATTTTTTCAGGTTTTTTAGGGCTTTGTCCTTCTTGTTTTTTCAGTTCTTAACCAGGATAATAAGTGAAGCTCAAATAGAAAATAACTAATTTTTCAGTTCCTAAGAGTAAGACGTATTAATTTTGAAATTAGAAAACTTTGGTTGGGACCTATTTTGAGTCCTTACTGGCAGAGCCCCCAAAACCTTTATTCATCTGTGAATTATAGTACTCAATCAAAGAACAAATGTATTAGTGAATGTAGCAGTTCTTTCTACACACAGGAGGTCAACACAGAGGTAAGTTAATATTTTTATATTTGACAAGGCAGGGAAAACCAGACATATTTTATGGAAAATTGGAAAGGGAAATTTGTTTGTTTTGTTTGTTTGTTTTTGCATGTATAAGAGAGAAATACTTATGTGGCAAATGTTATTTTTTTATTTTAAAACTAAAAGATGAAGAATGTGTATTCTTAAATCAGAGAGATAGTTATATATAACTTGAGGGGAAAAAAATAGCTATGTTTAAAGAAGTGTGTTTGACATCCAAGAGAACATACCTTCAATAAGAGCAGAGCCATTTCTGCTTAAGCCCCATTATATCTCCTATCACCAAAATAGTATCTCTCATATGCAGTAGGTGCTTAATAATGCATGCTGAATGAATGACTAAATAAACAATTGAGGTTAGTCTCCCAATTTAGTACCTTTTGATACGAAAATATTTCTGTTGTTTTCCAAGAAAAATGTTAAATCATCCTCTTATGTACTCTAAATAAACTTTGAAGAAACTTTCCTCAGACCTTCATATATGTATGGTCATTCACTTCCTATTTAACTTCTTTCTAAAAGAATCCCTTATATGTCCCATTCTCACTGATCAGCAAATGTTTTCCATAAAGGGACAAAGAGTAAATATTTTAGGATTTGTGAGCCATATGGTCTCTGTTAACAATGTGAAAGCAGCTACACTTATGAATGGGCATGGCTGGTTTCCAGTAAATGAACACTGAAATCTGATTTCACCTAATATGCCATGAAATATTATTTTTTTTCTGATTTTTTCAAATGTTTAAAAATGTAACAGCCATTTTTAATACAAAAACAGGTGACCAGTTGGGTTTGGCCCAGAGTAGAGTTTTCAAACCGTTGGCCTATCCTGGTGAAAGGAAGGTTTTTCTTTCTCCAGAGTAGTACCCAGATAATCTGATACTCTTAGGAGTCACCAAAAGAGCCAATCCAAGGACATAATTAGTAAATTTCTAAATGATGCTACTCTCTGTGGAAGGGATGTGGTCCACTTTGCCCAGACAAATTAATCTATTCCCCTTGTTATGGTGGTAAGGAGGTATTTGTCTTTTTGTGTTCTAAAGTTCCACCCTTCTCTCCTTCCTCCTTTTATTCCTGTCAACCTTGAGTTCACAAAGACTTGTCCAGGCAATGGAGACACTCTCTAATTCTCTTGAGAATTTTCAGAGACAGAGAAAAGACACATTTAATAGTACTATCTGTTATCATAGGTTAATAAGACACAACGCCAGCCCCTTCCAGCTTCAGAGCTGAGCATGACAATCTGATTCCTTGAGCAGTATTCAGAGGCATGTTATCATAGAGTAACTAGAGGCCATAGAATGAGACTTAGCAGCTAATCTGGTTAATGCTAAAAAATTATTCCTGACTAAATGAAAGAGGGGTAAGAATGGAGGTTAGTGGCATATGTGTGTGCATGTGCACAAGTGTGCATGTGATTTAAAAGTGGAACAAGTTCTTCACTGGCTTCTGCTGTGGGTACAGTGCTTTTTTGGAGTGATTCAGTTGTGTCCCATCTGAAGTAGAAACAGTAAATGACTCCAGGCAACTTCATTGCACTAAATGAACTTGGAGGTCCCTCCAGCTCTGACGTTTTATGATTCTGGTATTCTGCTGATGTATTATTTTAAAAATATACAAAAAGTGTTTCCACTTATTCTTTTCTTTGTATAGTTTTATTAAGTATTTCTAAAGGATAGTGAATACCAAGAGTTAAAGAGGGGGTATTACTAAAATTGCAGGGGCAATGGTCAGAGAGTATGTTTTCAATTCTGAAGAATAAACTTTCACTTAAATTATAGAAAACAATGAAAATCTTTGTCTGTTGACAGCAAAAACATATATTTGTTATATTTAGGATTACTTTGTCACATGAATCTTATAAATCTTGGGCTTCTAAAACTCAGTATTTGGACAAGATGTCTGCTAAGTTCATTTTACCTTTTCTTTATCTCCAAGCTACCTCTCTCCCAAACACCCCTCCCGCACTCTGACCCAATATTTCTGATTCTCAGCAATGAGCACGACCACATCTAATGAACACATGCCTATGGGAAAACACATCTCTTTATCATGTTCATACCAAACACCTACAGACATTCACAGACACACATATTTTTCTAATGCATTCACATCTGCTCCACACTCTAGAAATAAATGATTTGTTTTTGTTAAACATGCTGACCTGAATATTTGAGCTGTTAATTTTTAAGAGATACAGTAACTAATGTAGCCATGTACCCTCCCCCCACCCAGCAAAAACATTGCCCAGATGTTCATCAGACACAGCTGATGACTGTTTTTAGATATGGCATTTACTGATTCCACAGCATGTTCTCTTCTTGAGCAAGGGTGGTGAACTCAAATCCAATCATTACTGGGCCTTGTTATTATGGCGGCATGCCTTCAAGGATAATAGAGGCCCCTCTATGATAATCAGGGCTTGTAAAGAGGAATCAATTTTCTAATTTGTCTTGCTGAAAATAGATGCAAGAGTTCCAAAAAGAATAGTCTGAGACAGGAATCCTGTTTTCTGGTTTTGTTTTCCCTCTAAAATTCACAATGGCAGATTCTGAGAACAGCAAAATTAAAAAAAAAAAATCATAACATAACACACAGAAATTGAAATAATGGGAATATGGAGTTGGACAGTTTGGGGTTCTACTTCTGGTAAAGCTACTTATCGGTTATATGATGTTAGACAATTCAGTTTAGCTCTCTGTTCCTTGATTTCCTCATCATCAAATTAGGGGTGACTGCAGGACTTATTTATTTATTATCCATTCAGTTGCAAGAAATAGAAAATTTGACTTAGCTGGCTTAAACAATAAAAATGTTTATTGGATTTGCTTGTGTATCTTAAAGAACAGAAATAGAATAGTTGTCAGGGTTTGTTTGGTTCAGTGGCTCAATAATACCATCAAGAACCCAATTCCATTTCTTCTCTCTACTGTCTCCCGCTGTGGCACTTTAATCCACATTTGGTTTTCTTCATAGTGACAAAATAACTATAGCAGTTTCAGGGTTCATGCACCCATACTTTATTATCCAGAGAAAGTTCAGAATCGCTATTCAGCATTCTAAACAAGATCACATGACAACCTTAATCAAAGGACTAAGGCCATGGAAATGGAATGTGATTATTGGCTTAGGTTAACACAAGCCCACCCCCTTGACTTGAAATTACATTCAGAATTTGTAATAGTCAAGATAGGCAGAGCTCTGCTACAGTAATAAGATATGGTGACATTTTAGGGGCTTAACATAGTGTAGCTAATTTCTGATTCAAGTCATAGTCTCACAGGGGTCAAGCAACTCCTCATTAAGCTGTAACTCAGAAACCTAGACTACTTCCATATTGGGTCTCCTCTATCTTATCTCAAGCTTCCTCTGAATCATCTGTTCAGCATATGAAGAGAAGAGAACAAAGGTAGAGAAAGATAGGGTAGGAATCAGACACTTAAACTACCATTGTTTCCATTCACTTTCCATTTACCAGAACAAATCAAATGGCAAATCCAAATATAAGGAAAAGAGTCTGGAAAATATAAAGGAGTACAAGGATATTGAGAATTGAATGTTTTCAATCTGGTCTTTGAAAATTTATTTCCTTTCTTCTACCCAATTATAGAACACTCCCCCTCCACAAGAGACATGCCCAAAATATCATCTGTTTTCCACATCCATCACAAAATCCAAGTGATGCACGAGCTTCTCCACCGGATCTGGATATGTCGCCTCCTAGACTATCAACCTGTAAACTGAAAGTGTCTATTTTCCATATACATTTAATACACAATGAATCTGGATAGAATAATCATACTGGATATTCTCATTTAGAAAAGGGAAGAATGAGAAATGGAGTGCACACTGATTATTAGGTGAATTCTGAAATCTTGAGATTCTAGAAACATGAGATTTCCATACCCAGGTGGTAGAGAAAGTTATTTGATCAGATTCTTCATTCTCCTCTGAGATAAATTCCCATGTCTATTGTTCCATAGAGTCCTTGGCGCTGCTGTTTTAGACTCTGCCATTTCCTCTGGTCTTCCTAACCTGTCTTCAACGGATGTTGTAAAATATTCCCTCTTTGAGAATTCTACAATCTTCAAAGCCTGACTTTTAGTCATAAAGAGTTTGGGGACCCCAAGGTTTTTTTTTTAAGACTTAAACATCAAATATTTTTTGTGCATACTTTGATTTTTGTTTTGTTTTGTTTTCAAAATACAATTTCCTCAAAAATTTATTAGATTTCTGATTTATTTGCCTCTGTTCAGTACTCGCAAGCCAAGTTATTTTTCAGATATAATTCTAGAATCTGATTTTCTTCTCTTAATTCTGAAGTCTTATACCTTTTTCAGTCTAAGAGTTACTTCCTTGAGACTGTCTGAAACAGTAGATGGGAAGACTTCACTTTAAATCTGATCTTTGCTCTGAGTAATTTTTTTTCCACTGAGAAGTTACAACTTGAGTTACTTTAATCAACCTTAAAGTTTCACTGGGCCTTGGTTTCTCAATGTCTTTTTAAAAGCCAAATCTTATGGAGACAAAGAGTAGTAAGATTTTCAACCATCCAAGGATATGAATTTCTGGGCTTTATTTATTCTTTTTATTTCTGCTTATAAACTATCCAGTTATTTCTTAATCTCATCTTGCTCTATAATATCTTTCCAAATATAGTCAACAGTAGTTATCATGCTCTGTTAACAGTCTGTTTTTCCTTCTCTTCCCCTAAAATTACAAACTCAGTAAGTTTGGGCTTTCATTTTATTTATAATAGAAGTCCCTTTTATAAAGCTTTTTGGCCTCTGGCATAACATGGATCTTCAACTTTCCAGGCTCAGACATCAGTTTTCTTACCCCAGTGCTTCTCAACTCATAACCCTGTGCCACATGGTTTAGAATTTTTATTTTGTTGTTATGATAGTACATCACTCCTGGTATCAATTCTCCTTTAATAAAGATAGAATAAACTATGCCACAGTAACCAATAAACCATCAGATCTCAGGGTCATAATAGAAGTCCACTTCTTACTCAATCCAATGTAAGTTTTGCAACTCTCCTCTAACCCATGATTTAGATCCAAGAATATTTGTCTTATGTCTCTATCATCTTGTAAATTCCAGGTCAGTCTGGCTTTATTCAGCCAGTAGATAAGGAGAAGATAATGAATTTGGGGAAGGCACACTGAATTCTAAGCCACAAACAGCACCCTTTACATGCCATTGGCCAGAATTATTCTGATTGCTAACTGAAGTGTAACAAAGACTAGGAATTAGAGGAGAACACAGATATCATTGGATACTAATGGTATCTACTACAGAGTCATCTAAAATACATGAAAATTTCTTTTAGAAATAGAGTAGTGAAAAATGGATACTAGATCTAAAAAATAATATTCATCACAATGTATTTTAACAGACTTTTTTTGTGTGTGAAGATAATGTATGCAAAATACTTAGGACAGGACCTGGCACTTAAGAGCTCAATAAAGTGTACTTACTATTTTTATAAGGTTTGCCATAACTGCTTCCTTATATGCAAATGGAAATTGGGATACATGCTTTTGAATATTTCTTTCAAGCCAAACATTATGTATTTCTAATTATTTCATTTTATCTAATGAATGAGACCTACAAGAGAGCATTTACATTAAGATTTCCATCTTTGGTAAGAATGTCCTACTTTACAAGTTTTATTAACAGCTTCTCTGACAGGTACTATTCTTTTTTCTTTACTCTTAAGTTTGTTTTTCATATCAAGTCATCACTAAGACTGATAAAATAAATTTGACTATAGATGCTCCCCTCTTCTCAAAGCCCGAAAGAGCTTTTTGATATGACTCTCATTTCCTGATGGGTTGAATGACCTTGCGTTTCAGCCAAACACAATAAAGTAAAACTAACACTTAACCTCTAAAAGCCAAAGTAGTTCATCAAGGCCATGGATAACCTAGAAAACAGAGTTGTACATGGGGAAAGTGTCACCTCCTTGACATTTGTAATATTGTCAATAATTTTTTCTGTGGTGTTCTGAATGTGCAATAGCGAAAAAGAAGAAAAGTTCTCTCTTTACAAAGAGACCTCCCTTAGTGACTAAGGCAAGTCTATAGGAAGATTCAGAAGAAAAGATAGATAAATTCTCAATTCCCCCAAACCTCAGGAACATACAATTTAATAAAGAGTCCCAACAGTTCTAGCATACAAATATAAATTAAATAAAACAACCTTTTAAATATATAAATAATATGTATTTATATATTTATATACAGTATATACATATATAAAGTATATACATATATAAAGTATATACATATATAAATACTTATATTGACATATGTACATAAGTACTCATAATTTAAGAAAATGGGAAAAAATAATGCATTAAGAAACAGTGGTTATTATAGGTGAGGGTTAGAAGTGAGGTGGAGTGAATTTCTGAATAGCCAAAAGCAAAGACAGCTGCCTAATGTACATCTTCTTATATGTCTTCCAAAAATAATTCAAAACAATAACAAAATAATGACACTCAAATTATGAAACATAATGTCCACACGTAAAAACAAGTGTAAATGAAAAAGGAAATAAAAATACCAAATTTCAGTGAGCCATTACTTGTACTACAAACACAAATTTTTTCTGCAAGCAAAGTTAGTCTAAAACACACACACACACACACACACACACACACACACACACACACACACAACCTATTAAGAGAAAATGAGAACTAGTGGCAAGCCTGAAGTGTCTCTGAGAGAAGAAAAAAGTTCACACAGTGTGAAAATACCAAATTAAACTTCTAGCAGCTTGGAACATTGATTACAGAGCTAGAATTTTCTGTGTAGGTGATCATAAATAGCAGATTTCAAATGACATAGCTTCCGAAAGAACAAAAACAAAAATAAAGGAAAAAATCTCTTTTAGAAATTTAGTCAAAAGAGAAATATTAGGACCTAGAAATGCTTTTGTGCCACCACAAAAACAGAAACTTAGTAATGAGACTGGACTTGCCACAGTATTAGAAGAGAGCACCCATGAACTATAAACTTTCCAGCCACACCCAAATCTACAAAATAATTAGAAAATTATATGTCTACAGATAATTCTTAGTATGAGAAAAAATATAAAATAAGAACATATCTCAGCTCTTGAAACACCTCCGCACCTTCAAAAAAGAAAAGAAAAAAGGATACATCAAATAAAAAATTAATACAATGCTGCAAACAAAAGTATGCACTCACACAAGTATTTGGAGATATGAAAAAAAAACACTCGATTCAGACATTCAAAAATTAAAGACAGAAATGGACAAAAGGATAGCCTAGGATGAAATAAAAAATAAAGTGCATTGAATCAAAAGAAATTAGGAGAGAAAGAAAAAAAGTCACCTCAGATATGAAGAATTAATTACAAGGTAAAAATTTAGTAAGAGACTTTGAAGAGAGGTAGGAAAGCAACCAAGAAAATAACAGTAATATAAACAGATAAAGTGTATCAGAGAGAAAGTGGTGGAAATGGAAGACAGGCAAAGAAGGAATAACGTTAGTATAACTGGAGCCCCTGAAGAAGCTAAGCAAAGCAATGAAACAAAACTAACATACAACTATTTTCTGAGAAAACATTGTAGAAATAAAAGACTTTAATTTACATATTGACTGGATCAATAGAAAAGCTAGAAAAATTTGTCTAAAAAAATCTACTCTGAGATATTTCCTGGTTAAAAAAAAAAAAAAGTAAACTTCAAAGATTAAGAGAAAAAGCTCTCAGGGCTTCTAGGCAAAAATATCCAATAAAACTTACGAGGCAAAGATACAAAGCAACCACCACAGAAACAATTGTAGGAAAGAAATATCAATAGATACTAAACCATGGGTAAAAGTATGAGGAGAAACAGGATATGTATATCATCTAGAAGTAATTGTCTACAGGATGCTTACTAATTACAAAAGTAAGAATAAAAATTTTAATGTAAAATTCTTGTAGATATCATCTTTAACCAAGTGATTACAGTTAACACAATCATGAATGGAACAAATCAACATTATGTGCCTTCATATTAAGCAATGAAAGCAACACAACATCACTTCTGTTGTATTCCTGCTCAAAATTCATAACATCAATCCAATCACAAGGAAACATCAGGTGTGTTCTGCAAAATAACTGGCCTGTACTCTTCAAAATCTCAAAAAAGAAAATTATTTATAAATTAGATAACAGTGTTTTATTAATATTAATTTCCTGATTTTGATAACTATACAATAGTTCTGTAAGGAAATGTCCTTGTTTTTAAGAAATACAAATATTTGATGTAAAAGGCCACCATATCTGCAACTTACTCTACAATATATCAAAAATATATACTTGTATATGTAAATATCCATGTACATACATTCATATTTTATGAAAACATAAAATAAATATATATGTATATGCCTAAATATGTTATGTATATAAGTATGTAAATGCATGTGTATTTATATGTATCTGCATGCGTGTGTGTGTTAAGAGAAAGAGAATAAATCATAAAGCAAGAGGAGAATACTAGCATTTGGAGAATGTGAGTGAAAGGTAAAGATATACAGAAACTCTGAATTATTTTTTGCAACATATATATATATATATGTGAGAAATCATTTCAAAGTAAAAACAAAACAGAAAAGCAAAAATGCAACCATTTTATATAAGGAATGGTGGTGTAACTAACTTACTGAGCCACTAAAAATTGTCTGATTCAAGTTCCCCCAAAATATAATAGTTTGTTACAAGATCATAATTATCAGATTATCTTCTCATCAGTTATATGGTTTAACTGGCCCACCTGGTCCAAATTCTGTAAACATACATGTATACACTCTCACATGCTGACAAATGTACACACTCATGCACACATTCACATATATATGTACAAGTGAGCCCATATGCAATTTTTTTCAAAACTAACTGAAATTTCAATATATGCTACAAGATGATGTTTGACAATATGTACCTAGAATCAGTCGATCCACTTTGTGCAAATCTGCAGTTTGAAAAAATATTGCTCTAAAAGCATGCTACCTCAAGTATAGTCTAAGGACAACAACCAGAATGAGCATCTTTTAGGAGCTCAGAATTACAGAGCTTTAACCTGCCCCTATCTCCAGATATATAGAATTAGAATCTGCCTTATAATGAGATTCCTCAAATAATTCTTGTGCACTTAAGTTTGAGAAATAATATTCTACTCATTCTAAGTTCAGGGGACTTTCCATCTCATAGAAGAATTTTGAGGAAAGATTTAAACCCTCATGCATTTTAAAAATGATATTTTAATGTTTTGTACCATAAGTTGTAAATAGTTGCAAAGTATATATATAGTATATATGTATATATATATTTGCATTTTAAGTAGTTACTTTAAGTAAAAACTTTTTCATATTTATCTAATGAAATCTAATACAATAGTAATTTGATACCCATGATTATCTATTTATGAAAATACATAAATAAAGCCCTCTTTAGTAATCAAAATTTGCATCCTTTTTTTTCATTCCCCAAATCATAATTTCAATTATCTTCCCCAAAGAATTTTACCTTAAATTAATAATTTCATACTTAAAAATCTCTTATTTATCAGTGATTCAAAATTCTTGCCTTTAAAAATATTTACACACACATCTAATTTTCAAAACTTTCCTCTGGATCAAGTTATATTGCAATTATTCAAGTAGAATTAATCTCTTACAAAATTTGATAGGTAATTATTAAATACACAAAGTTTTTTTTTTTTCTTTTGGTAGTTAATCTCATAATGAAAGTGATAGAAGCATTGAGTAATGGAAGGTTTAGCCAATAGTAGCATTTCAAATTATACCTTGCTTAGCCCAGGGTAATGTTCAGTTGTAAGATGGGGTGAAAGTATTTTCTTTATTTTGTTAAGTGTGAGTGAGTAGAGCAATGACGAAAGGGACTGTGATAAAAACAAACAAACAAACAAACAAACAAATAAACAAAACACCAATATAACTATAATTGGGTTCAGAGGAAAATCAATTTAAAAAAATAGTACATATGAAAGTTGAGAATATGAAACTTGGTTCCCTAAACATCATTCATTCTCATGTATCCTTTACAAAATCTTTGCTTATCCCAACTCTAAAAGAACTCCAGTTGGAGACCCATTGCATTAGAGAGTAAGTCTAACACAGATATAACGAATTACAGTACATAAGCATAGAGCCATGAAATCCCCACTATGTGCTATGTAGGACAGAGAAATGAGCATTTGACTGTCTAGAGGGTAAAATAAGGCTACCAGAAGGAGTAATATTTAATTCCTGATTGATAGAAAAGGAACCAACATATATCAGGGCACAGTATATTAATGAAAACTTAATGACAAAAGATGAGACAGGCCAACTTCCAAAGGTACTTCTAGGCTGAACTTATACTGGGCATTATTTGCAGAACAATGACTCATATATAAAATTTTTAAAATGGGTTACATGATCAGGTTTTCTTCAATAATCTAAATTTAGGAGCTTCAAACCTGGGTTTAGCAAATACCTGAGAGCTAAAGAATGCTTTTAAAACATATGAGAATCAATAACAATGCTAAAAGAAAACAAACCAACCAACAAACAAAAAAACAGTTTTCCTCATAAATGCACTGCTATTTTTTTAAATGTATGAAGATGTAGTTGTGGCACAAAAATAATTTGAAAGGGTACCAACAATGGTGTTAGTTTGTGTATCTGGCAAGAAGTTGAGAGAAAAGGATCTTTCTTATATTTTCCCAATCAGTAGACACTTACCATGAGAGCATAGTCCAAATATTTTTTTGCTATAAAAAATGAGATCGCTTCTGTGCAAGAAAGTTTTGATTATTCATTAAATACAAATACAAAAATGGAATAAGATGGCATAAGTCTGAAAAAGGACATTCAGCAACTTTTAAAGTTATGAAGAACACAAAAGAAAAAGGACTACATTCCCTTCTGTAGAGTACCTTACTTTAGGCAATCCCAATATTTAAAAATCTAGGTTTATATAAAGGCTAAATTTAGAAATTAATTATTCACCTTTTAAAGGATTCACAGTAGGATATAAGTCAACAGAAAACTCTCTAGGATATTTAAAATAGAATTCAATTTACATGCAACTTTTTGGAAGCTTTCCTATTTTACCAAACGAGGTCAACTTGTAAGCCAGTTTAGTACACTCTTCAATTGCCATGCCATGAAGAAATAGAGCCCAATAGTTTTTAGAAATCCAAGTTTGCTTCTATGACTCTGAGTGACTGCAATGTTCACAGTTCACAGGTCACCTTTAAAGCAAAGCAAGTGTGGAAACTAAAAAACAAAATGAACAAACAAAACAGAAACAAACTCATAGATACAGCAAATAAATTGGTGGTCACCAGATGGGAGGGGAGTGAAGGAAATGAGTGAAAAGGTGAAGGGATTAAAAAGCAGAAATTGCCAGTTATAAAAATAGTCATGGGGATGTAAAGTACAACATAAGAAATATAGCCAATAATATTGTAATAACTATGTATAATGCCAAGTGAGTACTAGACTTATAGGAGTGATATCACTTCATAAGTTATATAAATGTCTAATCAGTATGTTGTACACCTGAAACTAATATAATATTGTATGTCAATTTAATTGAAATATGAATTAAAAATATCATTGAGTGATCTACAAAAGTCATAGAATAAAAAAATAATCTAACAACAAAAAAAGACATATTATAATACCAAAAAAAGGAACAAATACTTTTTATGCTTAAACTATCAATGTTAGTATCATGTAACCATGGTGCAATGACCATAGCTATTCAAAAGAGATCAACACTTGACTCATAGAGTAAGTGTCTTTGAGGAATCTAACAGGAATTAGCCCAAAAGTAGCTCAATGTTGGAAGGTGAATTGCCTACCCATCCAATTATAACTCTTGAATAATTTGAATGTGACTTCTATAATGAGGTAAAGATTCGGTCACTAGATGTTAAAAAAGAAAAAGAAGGAAGTAATAACTGAGTCATCATTTGTTAGGTCATTTTTAATTACAAGAGAAAGAAACTCAATTCAAACTAATATAAGTAAATGAAAAATTTTATCCATGCAACTAAAGGTATAAAGGTAAATGGAATTCAGGAGTAGTCAAATCCAGATGTTCCAAAAAAAAAAAAGAAAAGAAAAAAAGTCGTTGGGACTCTGCCCCTTTCTATATCCTGGTTTTGTTTTCTCATTTATTGACTTCATATTGAGATGGTTTTCTACAAATGATAACAAAAATATTCACCAGCAAGTCTTCATGAAACATTTTTACCACTAGCTTTAATCAAATTGATAAAACTATGTGAAATTTTCTGGTGTCACTGAGTATAAAGCTGTTTTCCAAAGACAACTTTTCTCACTGATGACAATCCCAAACCAAGAGAGTGTTGCATACATTTCAAAAGGTGCAAAACTCTATTAGTTTCTTTGGGAAAGTTTTCACTAGCAACACTTAGAAAAATCACCTAATAAGTTTGCTAAGAACTCAAAGTTGAAAGTGGAAGTTATTTAGTATTCTTAAAAACCCTCTACTCTTTTTGCTCTCTTGCTATTTGCTCCAGGCATGTTTTCACTTCCAAAGGCCTATAACCACTGTCCACTCCATCACTGGCTTTATGGACTTGAATAAGTCACTTAAACAGCTATGCATCTCAATTTTTCATCAGTATGGAAATAATAAGATTGTCAATTTCAAATAGTTGTGAAATTAAATTATTAAATAAAATAGTATTTGCAAATTTCCTGGATTAGAGTTTGCTATGCAGTGGTTCTTACTTATGTATATTCTTTTAGAAAGTGGACTCACAGGTGCTATGATGGGCATTAATGGAACAAAAGACTATTTTATATATATTTGAGACCAGATATCCAATTATAGCACATATTACAACAGGAAATAACCTTCGAATGCTGTCAGAAGACCAGGTAGTAGTTAGTGTTAACTCTCCGGGTAACAACAAATAAGACCTTATATAATTCTCTTCATTCTTTTGGGTTTTAAGTTTTCTCATGAATAATAAAAAATGAGTGCTTAGACAAAATTACTTCTAGAGTGCTTATGTAGGTAATACTTTCTATATATGTAACAACTTCTATGTATGTAATTCTTCAGAGAATTTTAAATCTCTACAACCAGTTAATAGACTTTTATCTTCAGGGATAATAAATTCCAACTTAATTGATGTAAATGATAAGGAATTGATTACCTCCCATAACAAGAAGACTGAACAGAGGATAATTTTAGAGTTGATTTATTCAGTGGATCGATGATATTTTTATGATTCCAGATTCCTTCTACTTTTCCGCTCAACACCCTTAACAAGTTGATCGCAAGATGGTTACAATAACTCTAAGCAACATATATAGCACATTGCTGTCCAGAGAAAAAGAACACTTTCTTCTCATACATTTTTTAAGAAAAAAGAAAGTATCTTTCAGAAGAACCATAGCTACGGTGACTAAGTAATTTATCCTCCAAGAAGAAACTATTTTGAGAATGAAAATGTGACCATGACTGGCTTGCACTAATAGTGTTTTGCTATCTGCATGGGAAAAAGGCTGGGGTTTTCATCTCCAGGAACTTGGAAGGTGAATATCTACACAAAGACTGAAATGGTTGCTGAAAAGGCAAATAACAGTGTCTATTATAGCTGTTAATGACTGACTGTTCATGCATTCTCTCCAGTCTCATCTCTTGCTACTCTTTGATTTGCATTTATACCCAGAACAACCTGAAGTTCCAGGACACATCATGTGCTGTTGCTCACCTCTGTTCTTCCTTTCCCCTTTGCCTAAAATTATTGCCATCCATCCATTGCCCTCTGGCCTCTACCTGACTAATGATTCTCCATCATTAAGGTAAAAGTAATCTCCCTCTCCCACCTTCCACCCACTACTTGCTTTGGGTGAGATGGCCACTTCCCCATGCTCTCAAAGGACTTGAATTTCTGCCTCTACTTTTTCGCTGTGTAGGTTTGGCTAGAGTGTCGTTTTGCCATTCTAAACTTGGAACTGAATGAATGAGGGCAGAGACTATTTTATTCATCTTTGTATCCTTGGTGCCTAGCACAGTCAAACATAAACTTATAAAACATGAATTAAGAAATTAATAAATTATAATCTGGGAAAGACAATTTGAATTCTTTTCACCAAGTAGGCCCTAAGATTTGTATAAGCACAAATGTTATGGGATGCGGGATGACCCAGGAGACCTAATTCCTAGTGTCTGTCCTACCCAATTCAAATAAAAAAGTCTTCAGCTAAACAGTAAAATGAGCTAATGGGGTCTAGAAGAGAAAAGAGCAGGGCTGGCTCCTGACAGCATCTGGGTTAGGAGACATCCCTATTATTGAGGTATAATTAACAACTTTTCTCTCATAGACATTAATTTATTTTGTCATTAAATTAATTAGAATTAAACAAACCTTTAAATCACTGCTTTTTTCTAGAAGGAGATAGAGAGTTTTAAGTGCAAAATCAAGGAAAGTTTTCCACCATTTTCTTGCCCCTAAAAAGACAGAGAAGAAAGAGGCTACCTCCTGAAGGTAGTTACTTTCGACTTCCCTGAGAGAGGGTTGGGTGCAAGAATCACATTTTACAGGGAATGATGGTTGATTGTTCTCTACAGACAGTGGGAGAGGAAGAAACTACCAGTGGAATGCATTTGAAATCATCACAGGTCTGGATCCCACTGTAGTTTTGTGCATGCGATCTTTTTAACAATTAAGAGATTTTATTCTAATAGCTATAAATTACATTACCTGTCACAATGAAAATTGAAAACAAGTATACGAAACAGTTGATTAGTAATGGTGTATGGAAAGCAGTAAGAGTTTCCACGACACCAGATTTCTGAGGTTTTCCTCCAAGATAAAATTTAACAGCTCCTGCTTCTTCAGTATTTATCAAAATACAAAAGAAAAAAAGTAGAGGTTGTTGATTTTGATGGCCAGTCTGACCCTTGTAGTCTGAGGGAGTAAAAGTGCACGTGGCCGGGGCGTTCCAAGGGCCTGGACTGCAGGATGACCTGCCACCCACACGGTCACCTTGCTTCTGCTGGTGAGACTCAGACAACCTGGAGCAAGCGAGCATGTGCGGGGACCACCGAGCTTCTACTTTGGCCAGAGTGGTCCCACCAAAGCACCCACACTGACCCAAGGGAAGGCTAGGGTCCATCTGAGGGGTCCGAGCAGTGGTGGCAGCCCCCAGCCAATGCCTTTGGCGGCATTGTTAGCACAGGTCCAAGCACAAACGTTATGGATGCGGGATGATCCAGGAGACAGAGCCAACCACAGGGACTGTATGTGACCATGCAGAACATGTCGTGGCTGGTTCTTCCAGCTGCATGCTCTAGATGAGAGGCAGACCACGGGTGAACTGGACTCAGGCCGTACCTGCAGAACCTACACTAGGCACACTTCTCCCTTCTGTGTATTCGAGTGTGTCCTTATTTCATATTTGTAACTATTATTAAAAATGAACTGAGTTAGGATTAAAAAACAACCACCAAAATGGATCTCAACACAGATCTAAAGCTCAGAGGAGGTGAGTCGGGCCAGTCTAACAGCGATTCTTGGGAGTATCCATGTGCCTAAAATCCCTTCTCAGTATTAAACAATGGGTCGATTCTCTTTTTACAAGTGAAAAAGCTTAGTAATATTGCATAGGAGTTCCAGTAACTGTCTCATGGGAAACAAGAACTATTTAACATTAAATAAAAACCCAGTTGTGTCGGCACGTGTACAGCATGGAGAAGCACAATGGCACCCACCATGGAAACAGCTTCTGGTACTCACACCACAGAGGCACGTCTGCCACTTGAGAGGAAAAGGAGGGTCGAGGAGGGAGTGAGGGGGGAGAGAGGAGTGCGCCCCACTACTGGTTCCGGGGCTGATTGGACAGCCAGTCCAGTGCCTCATACGGCCCATGCCCACTGGTGAGGCAGGTAGCCTTAGTGTACCGGTTCCTGTGGCACAGAGAGTGCAGGCTCAGCTTGTCTGTGATCTCGGCCACGTTCATGGCATTGGAGAGGTCCTGCTTGTTTGCAAACACGAGCAGAACAGCATCCCTGAGCTCGTTCTCCGCCAATATCTGCAGGAGGGCCTCGCGGGCCTGGTTCACGTGTTCTCGGACACTGCTGACAACCACAAAGATGAGACTGTGTGTTCTGGCAGTAGTAGCGCCACAGAGGCCTGATCTTGTCCTGGCACGTCCCACACCATGATGCTGATAATTGTTATACTCCACGGTCTCCACGTCAAAGACTATGGTGGGGTTGGTGGTCACGATCTCACCCAGATTCAATTTGTATAGGATGGTCTTCCCCGCAGCATCGAGGCCCACCATGAAAATGCGCATTTATTTATTTTTCTTTTTTTTCCAAAAAAAAAAAAAAATTAAAAAAAGTCCCTTGAACTGGTTCACAAAGATATTCTCCATGCTGTAGACCGGAGGTAGTGACACTGGCCAGAAAAACCCTCGGCAGCTGCAGCGCTACTGCTGCTCCGAGCCAGGCGTTGGTTTCGCTCCCGCAGGATGGAGGATCTCATGCGTGCCATTTTTTAAACTAGTTTTTTATTTGGTAAACTGAGAAAACAAATTCTATCTCATAAAGTAATTGTGAAATAATTAGTTAGGCAACATAAATAAAGTGTCAAGAACTTAGGCTTTCAAACACTACTTAACTTCCTCTCTCTCCCTTAAACTGAAAGTCAAATCCGACTTCAGATAAAGATAGAGGGATTTATTCCCAAGAAAAAAATCAGAACCTTACTTCCTGCAAGCAAAAACAAAAACAAAGCTGTACAACAAAATGATTACATCATCAATTCCTTATATATTTACTCATTCCATCTAATTCGTCCAGATAAACTTCTTTTTTGATCTCATTTCCATGGCTTCTATAAATTTTGTGCTCTTCTCAGTTCACTCTATACTTCTAACCCCAAATCCATTTATCACTTCCTCTCTTTTCCTTCAAAAACTACCTGAATCCCCTCTACTACCTAAGAAACTCTCCCTAATTAAAGCAAAAAGTGATATGGTTATCTCTTTATCTTCTTTTTCATGCAGAGATCAATGAAACAAAAAAGAATATTGAGCATACTGTATGCTTATATTGAAATACACACTGTGCATTTAGTTTTTATTGAAAATTTCGTACCACTTTCTTTCAGAACAATGCATGTCTTTGATAGATCTGTTTTGCAATTTGAACTCTTAGAAGGTGAGATTCTTTTTGAATTATAGCTTAGAGGGTCTTTTTAGAATTTTATGTTTTTAAAGACTGTATAGGATGATCTTCCTGAGATACCTTACAGCTCTGGAGCTCTGTGAATCTGAGTCAGTGGTTGTCCCTGGCTTCAAAAACATTGCAACTGAAATATCCTCATAGACTCTTATAGCAGTTCAGTTTTAGACTGGAGATGCAAATATTGGCCTAGACTCAGATATTTTAAAAGATAATAATGAGGAAATGAACTGTTGTAAGAGTGTCCCAGATTTAGAGAAAGATGAAGCGAAATGGCTTAAGTCTATTCTGAAGTCTGATGGCTAAGTAGATAATTCAATTGCAACAGGTCTTAGCTTTACCATCAAGTAGATATTCTTCATATTTAACCTTGAAGCAAAAACATGAGTAAATGTAGAACATGTACTCTAATATGATTTTCTGGCCTGACTGATATTTAACTGAATAAAATCAACCTGTAATTGAACAACTCTGAGTGATGTTGACAGAGGTGTTGAGTGCTTTTTCTTCCCGATCTAACAGAATAAAAACTAAAAGCTGCATTAGTTTTTTTCCCCCTTTAATTAAGACTTCAGCATTATCAGGCTTTAGAAGACTGAACAAAATGCACAGATGAATTGCCATTTAATTAAGCTTCCTAAGAAAGTTTTGAAGGCAACAGATTAAATATGCTTTTACTTTTTGCAGTTTTTATATAAAGTTTTAATTGTTTTTCTCTTAGTTGATAAATTAAAAAAATATAAAATCAACAAAATGTAAGCTGAGAAGAAACCAATAGTTATTATTTATTTATTTTAGTTATTGTTTATGTCAGGATGCGAGCATTGAGAATTTTCAGTGGATACATCCTTATATGTGTTTGGAAGGTATGCATATGGTCCTATGCCTTGCTTAAGATAATAATTCTAACAATAAGTATTGTAAATTCTTAGGGAAAAATCACATTAATTAAAAAAGCTGAATTTAAATATTCTTAGTCTCTTATATAGTAGTAACCAGAATATGAGTAAATTTAGGTCTAAAGATCTCTGAGTGAGGAATAAGATCGCATGCCATTTAATAACCAAAGTAAAATGTTTTTAAAGCTCCGCCCACTTAACTAGCAGTGACCTCAGTCTTTTATATAGGTTTCCTCTCCAAATATATATTAGAATTCCTAAAGATATTACATGAATCATCTAACATATGTTTGTCATCACTCAACCATTACTAACTTCCAGGGATCAAGAAGTCAGTCAT
>NW_006438076.1:1486125-1500441 GCF_000325575.1 Pteropus alecto | reverse complement strand
TTGTGATCCTGGTGGAGCCACTGACCTGATGCTTTCCTCTCCATCTCTTCTGCCCTCAAATGCCACTAAAAACTTCTCTTCTGGCTTTATTTTACCTTCCATATATCTCTCAGGATAAAAAGAACAGTCAATGAAAGTTATCTGGAAAATCTACCGATACCCCAGTTTTATGACTTTCTGATAATGTGGATAGTCATTTTACTCGAGACTCAACTACCATACCTAGATGGCAGAGCCAGATGGCTTCCCGTATCAGGTTCATTTTCTCCTCTGTCTAGAATAACACTCTTCTACATCTATACACCTATTTAGCTAATTAGTGAATCAGGTCTCAGTCTAGACTCTTCTCTTAAAGTATATTGGTATTTGTTGACCCTCATCCTTTCCTATAATCATATTTCAATTGGGTTCTTCAGACTCATTTTTTGTTTATCAGCCATGTTTTCATGGAGGAGAAGGAAGAATAGAGTTCCAACATCTCCCCCCTCAGTCATCTCTGAGAATTATATTAAAATCAATGCATGCAGATATTTAGAAAGGTTGGATTCTGCTTATTTCTCAAATGCAAAGAGAAATGTTGAGAAAGAAATGTTTAGAAATTTCCCCTGCAAACTTCATATAACTTCTAGGCTCCTACATCAGTTAAACGATCACTTACACATAATTACCAATTATTTATGTGCCTAAATTGTAGGAAAAACACTGCTGATTAGCAGAAGTACACAAAATATACAACAGTTTCTTTCTCTAGGAGGTTAATAGTTTAGTTCAGTAGTTTTTTAATGAGCTTTATGTTTATGTGCTTTCAAAGCAGTTGATTACACTTTTATTGTATTTTAATATTTAAACTTTTTAAAATTATAATAAAACTAACACATTTGAATGTATTATATTTTAATTTTTTACACACTAGTGAATATTAACTCATTAACTTGTTCTGCCAGATTAACTTGGCTTGGAGTAGACCTTAGAATAAAACTTTGTTTTTTATCTTAGTTCAAATAATTGAAATTTTTATAAATGTGTAATTGATTAGGAAAGATGTAGCTTGGCAATGATCTCTTTAATTATGTTTATTAATGTAAAATTGTATAAGGAAGTACATTGTTACATTTCTTTAAATGTCAGACAAGTTCTTCATCTACTAAGTTTCTGTACTTGAGATTTAATGTGCTGTCTTATGATATTTCAGTATTAAAATTTTAGTATTTATTCTGGGTTTTTTTGTTTGCTTATTTTTTAATTTTATATAAAGTTAAGGTCTTGATATTTTTGTGTTTATATTTGTACAAACATTTTCAGAAAAAAAAGCCTCGAAATTTTAACTTTGAATTTCATAAGTAATTGACATAACCTGGAAAATTTTGATATATGGGGTGAATATTTGACATAGATGACTAAGATATCTAAGTCTTTATTTTTTTCTATGATATTAAACAATTCTTCAGGTTAAAAAATGTCAAGTACATCTTACCTAACAATGATGCTTTTAAATGGTTACATAATTCATTCATCGACACTCCAAATTAAGAAATTCCAGCATTTATTAGGTATGGTTATTAATTCAAATCTGAAACAAAGTTTCCAGTATTTCTCTTTCAGACTTTTGGATAAATTTTATAAAAGAGTATTCTGACATTGTAAGGAAAGCTATCAAAAAAATAAAGTTAATGTCATTTGCAATTTCTTATCATGTGATTCTCTATGCTGGGCACATTCTCTATGTGATTCCCAATGCTGGGCACACAAAACAAAATATAAAATTAAATTGTATTCTTACCTTACTGTAAGATAACAGAATTAAAAAATGTGTGTGTTATAAAATAGCCTCCTTGTTTTCTGTGGTTGACTTCATAATATAATAAAATTTTAAAATCTGAAACAATACTGCTAAAACATTTGAAAGCCCACTAATCTAGTAAATGTATTATGAAGTCCTTGATAATGACTAAAATATTTCACATTAGATTGCGTTTGAATTTTCAAAAAATAGATGGCTTGGAATCGATGTATTTTCTAGGAAAAACAGAGAAAGAATGAATAAACAATTTGATCTCCCTTTACCTCCCATTGATTTTCTAGAAATTAGAAGAAATTGAAGCTATTGGAAGAAACTAGGGAGAAATATAGTATTATCTGAAAAAAAAAAGATGACAATAAAGGCAAGTAGATAGAGGTAAGGTAAATACTGAAGATAAAGGTAGGTATTTATTTTATAATAACAATTATTTACATTCATAGAGTTGTTCATTTAAAAAACATCTTACAGGTCCTTTGCTTTTAGAAAAATATAGTAAACATACTTATCTCTTATTTCTTCAAATAAGTACAACTAAAAATGCTGGATTTCATGTATAAAACAACATAATAATACCTGAAAAACACACAGTAGTGAGGTAAGAAGGTTTTCTTTTTGCTTTATAACCTCATCGTAGAGTTAAATAAGCTGGCAACCCAGAAATGTCAACAGGTACAGACACAAAACAAAAAAGCCCCAACAAAATCTTACTTTCACTAGACAAAGGACCAGAAGAGAAGTAGCCTACTAAGACAGAAAACTTTCAGACAATATCTCCCTACTTCAACCAAGCATTGTAGAAAAAACTGTAGTCTCACCACCAGCCATATTAGCAAAGGCTGAGTGGGGAGCCTAACTTCGACACTCCTGAGGCTATAATCAGGTGCCCAAACACCCCTATAAGGGTGCTATGAAGCCAAATAAGGACTCAAGCTCTTAATCAACCTGCCAGTGTCAGTTCAAATATCAGTATAAAGACTTCCTGACTCCTCCAGGCTAGGACATCCCTTCCACATGCCCTCAAAACATAAACAGGACATCACAGAATATTATATTCTTTTGTTTTGGTACCTGACTCTCCCTTGGATTATGATGTACTTGAGTATAAAGATTGTGATTTTTATTCCATATCACAAACAATACTGGTTGGGGTTCAATAATGTTGATTTATGGTTGAATAAATTAGAAATTAATGATCTAATATTAGGTTTGAGTAACACTGAATGTTATGTGAGAAGAAAATAATACTGTGGGATACCTGGACGAGCTGTTTTCAAATATATAAAAGAATGTCACAAAGGACCCTTTTGTTGTTGTTCTTGTTGATCCAAAAGGCTGAACTAGGATTGACACATAGAAATTATGGGAAAGTAAATTTCAACTCAATAGGACTTGAACAATTTGAAATATAATATTTTGTTTTGGGGAGGCTTATAAGGTTATATCTTGATAATTTCCTCATTGAACAAATATTGGATGAGAGGACTAGTAAGTTATTAGAGGTAGATCTGCTCACATTTAATCAGAGAAAAAAAATCTCATTTTTATATTTTCCAGCAGTTAGCTTTCAAAAAATTTGATTTTTGTTTACAATAAAGGAATTTAAAAAAACACACAAAAATGACATACTATGTAGCTTGAGTTCAGAATTTTAAATTTAGTTGAGATTTTTTTCTCAGTTAAAAAGAGACAATTTTCAGCTCTTATGTGAAAGAAAACCAACATATACCTCCTTTCAATTTTCTAGGCTTTTTATTTGTTTTGATCTTATTCTGTGCTTAGCTTGTTTGTTTGTTTGTTTTAAAACATTTATTAAGTTCTTCATACAGGTAACAATATACGACAGCTTTACCACACGTAGTCATTAGAACTGCTCAGTGAGTTAAGTCCGTATTAATTTTGGAAAGCTTTCAGCCATTATAACATCAAATACTTATTCTGATAAATTCTCTATTTTTTTCCTTCTTCTGGTGTCCCCATTTCACACATATAACATCTTTGTAATTCTCCCATAATTCTTGGATATTGTCTTTTGTTTGTTTTCTTTTTGTTTTGCTTTTTCTGTTTTTTCAAAAATTTCTATTAACATATCTTTAAGCTCCCTAATTATTTCTGTGGCCATGGCCAGTCTATTAATGGGCTTATCAAAGGCATTGTTCATTTTTGATAGAGCTTTTACTTCTACTATTTCTTTTTAATATTTTTTTAAAGTTTCCATATCTCTTACATTATTTATCTGTTCCTGAATGTTGCTCACTTTTCCACTGAGCCCTCAGCATATTAATCATAGTTATTTTAAGTTTTCTATCTGATAATTTCAAGCTCTACATTATATCTGAATCTAGTTCTGATGTTTTCTTTTTCTCTTGAGATTATTTTTTCTTGTCTTCTACCATGTCTTTTAATTTTTTTGTTGAAAACTGTATATAATCTATCAAGTAATAGAAACTAAGGAACTTAGAGTTTTAGTGTGAAGTTTTATGCTAATCCAGCTAGGAATTGGACTGTGTTTAATGTTTCCTATAATTTTAGATGCTAGAGTCTTCAATTTCTTGTATTTACCTTTCTGTTAACCATGTTAACTTTGAGATTCCCTAATAATTCCTTGTTAACTAAAGTCTATGTCTTGCCACTCTTTGAGTTATAATTTTATTGTCATACTGGAACACTGTTTATGTGTTAGTAAGGTGCTGGAGAGAGGAAGTGTTTTATACTTATGACTGTTTGGGTACGATTTGAACTCCTGGGTCACCCCAGCGGCATGGAGGCGGGTAACAATGCAGAGTGCAATCAGCATTTTTCCTCGGTTCTTCTCCACTGATGCAGCAAAAAATTATAGGTCAGCGAGATTTAGAAAAAGATTTATTAAAAGTATATTTTAGAAGGAGAAGGGCACGCTAAAGAAGACTGCAGGCCTCTGGAATTTTAGGAGGTGGAAAGATAAAAGAAATAAAAGACAGCTCATGCCCCAAGGGAGAGACGAGTTTTCAGCTAAGAGAGCTGTAACAATGCAGAAGTGGGAAGGTTTATATATGTATTGGGGCTGTGGTGGGTTACAAAGGCATTCCTAAGTGATTGGCACATGAGATCATTTTGACTGACTCTTGACTGTTATATGTGCACTTTGCCTAGTGCACATGTGCTTACCCAGAATTCAGTCTGTTATAATTAGATTCATAAACTTCCAGGTATAAACATGATGTTACACTGATAGTATAAGGAGGCAGAGGTTATGGGCAGGTTAGGGTAGTACCTTCTGCTCATGGTGTCTGTGGCTGGATTAAACCAGCTGTGGGTTACCACCTCCCAGTCCTTTGTCTCCTGGGATGCAAGAGGAATTCTCTAACTACCAATAGAATGTTCTTTGGGCAATCTCTAGTCTGGACCTCTATTTCTTTATTCCTGTCGCTCACATCTGACTAGCTACCTAACATACTGTTATGATTAAATCTCAATTTTTATGGGTTCCATGGGCAGTGTGACCTTCAGAAGCTTTTCTTGGTCTTTTCCCTCCCTTTTTGTGACACTGAAAGGATAAAATAGACTCTAGTTGCCTGATTGCATTTCCCCAGGTCAAATAAGTCAGTGGTAAAGTTGTTTGTCTTAGAGGATGGTCCTTTTTTATGGAGAATATTCTGGGCACATTTCAAAATGATTACTTTTTCCTATACTGCCTAAAATCTGAGGGGATTTTTCTTTGATCAAATCTAATTTTGTTTAGCTGTAAAGTTCTGTTCCTTTGGCACAGTGACCCTTAGAGAGATAATTATAGCTACATATGCAGTTACTCAGCGGGTAATAGGAAGGATGTATGAGAGTTAAAGAGTTAAAGTTAACCTGGGAGATATTTGAAGCACATTGTAACATATAGTCAAATAATCAGTCTTATAAAGTTTGTAAGTATTGTTAAACTCATCTTCCAGATGAGAAAATTGATTCTCTGAGAAGTAAATTATAACTGAAATGCAGTATTCTAAGCAACATACTAAAAAACACTTATAATTTTATATATTTATGAATTATCTTTTATATAAAGTCTTTCAAATACTAATTTCTTGAAAGGATTTTATCCTTTTACATGAAACATATCTCATAGTAAAAAATATTAAACAAAAATTTTACATAGCAACTTAAATGTCATCATATGACAAATTCTTTCTCTGTGAATGCTTTTTACTTGGACATGCAAATTGATGGGGATATATTTGATTGAAATAATGGTTCTTCCAGACCCTACAGAATGTTTCACATTTTGAAAACTGAATAGGCTGATTAAATTCTAAAATCTCCACAGGGATATTTTCAGTTCTAAAAAAATGAAAACATAATACTAAAAATGAGTAAACCATTCAGACAACTTTGCTTGGACATTGATAATTCATAGACATTTTCATTATATTTATTTTTTTTATTTTCTTATTTTTTTTTCTTTATTTTTTTCAAGGTGGACTGAATTTTCACTAATCAAGGTACTGAATTTTTACCTCTGCTACATAGAGGTAAAAGAAAGATACAGAAATCAACTTGTGGAATCTTGCTCTATCTCTGAAAAGATGAAAATACAGACAAAATAACTTAAATCTGGCAAATAACAAAAGCCACTGCAAGAACTGAAAATTCTCTATACAAGATAAACTACTAAAATGTGATAAGATAGTGGGATCTGTGAAGTTTTAACTTTGAGCTATTCCCAACCACTCCCCTTCTTAGTTCAATTATGTGGTAAAGGACAAGCAGCAGCATTGTAAACAATGGAGAAATCTGATTGTTTTGTAAGTCTGTTAAAAGCACAATCACCAGAGCACAATTTGTTGTTCAAACGTGGAAGTCCCTTGGAAATTAGAATATGTTGGCTATTTGATTTGGCTCAGAGCAAAGTTTGGACTGTGTGTGAGTGTGGAGAGTGGAGCAGGGATGGGGGGACAGTGCTTAAACCCAGGGCATCACTGAAACAATGGCAAACAACTGGCAATATTTTAACTACTTAAGGTTGTAATTTTATCTGGGGCCAACAAGAGCCAACCTGGGAATTTAAAAGAAATCCTGGAGAACTAGACAAACATAGGAAACTTTTAAAACTCCAATAAATTCCTAGGGATCTATAAGTCTGCCCAAGGCTGTGCATATGCTCAGGAAAGTCCAGGTAACTGTGAAAATAACAGCCACTCACCTCTAGCTTACCCTATGGCCCTGGACAAGGAAAAAAGTGAAAGCTAAGGCTCAGTAAAAGCTAAGCAAAAGCAAACTTTTGTCTGAAGTTTGAAGTTGTGCCTTTTTACACAGATTCTCTTGGGGAAAAAAAAGGCAGAAGTCATATAGAGAAGGCTTTTATGAAAATCGTATAAACACTCTTTATTTGACCACTAAATTATACTGAGCAGGGTATGACTCCTAGGAAGCTAGGTTGAAAAATAAAAACAAGAAATTAAAGGGGGAAAACACTAGCACAAGAGTCTGTGGGAAAACACTGAAAGGAGCTCAAAATCTACAAAATTAGTCCAAGCAAGTGCTAAAGAAATAAGCAGCAATAAGAAATAAGACAACAAAATGAAGATAGTAAACTTTGAAAGTGGAAAGTTCTGGATCCAGAGTTGTTTCAATATATTGTTGAACATCTCAAGGTGACAATACAAAAATTATAAAACATGCAAACTAACAGGAAAGTATGCTACATAAACATAGGAAAAAATTCAGTTGACAGAAAATGTCCCCAAAGGGGCTAGTTTTTTACTTAATAGAAAAAAATCTTTGAATCAACTATTGTGAAATGTTTAAATAACTAAAAGAAACCATATCTGAAATATTAAAGAAAAGTATTTCAAAGATAAAAATAGAAATAGAAATTCTATTTCACAAATAGAAAATATAAATACAGAAGTAGAAACTATAATAAATAATGAAATTGAAATTCTAGAGTTGAAAATTACCATAAATAAACAAACAAATAATAATGAGAGGCACAGCAAATTTTAGCTTAGTGAACAATGTATTTAGCAAATATGCAGATACATTAATAGTGATTATCCAGTCTGAGTAACATAAAGAAAAAAATGAAAAAAAGAAACAGAGTCTCTGAGACCTGTGAGATACCATCAAGTGTAACAATATAGACAAAGTATAGGTTCTAGAAAAAGAAGAGAAGAAGCAGAAAATATTTTCTAAGAATAGCCTAAAAGTTCTCAATGTGATAAAAACATTAATTTGTACATTTAAAAAGGTAAAAAACTTCAAGTATAATATACACAAAGTCACATCTTGGCATATCACAGTAAAACTTTTGAAAGTGAAAGAAAATCTTGAAACAGCAAAAGAAAATTATTTTTAATGTACAAGAAACCCACAGTAAAAATTTACACGTAATCTTTCATCAGGAACCATGGAGGCCAGAAGAGAGTAGAATGACATTGGTAAAGATTGTCGACCAGGAATCTGCTTCCTGCAACACTCTCCAACAAAAATGGAACATTTTTGGAAAAAAAGACATTTGCAGATTAAAAAAATAACAATTTTTCACTAGCAGACTCATTTTCAAGAAATACTAAAGACTTTTTGTGTTGAAATGAAAGAATGCTAGACAATAACTCAAACGTATATTAATAAATAAATAACACTAGTAAAATATCTCATATGGATATTATAAGAGAGAATGAACTTTGTTGTTTTTTGTAACTCTCTTCATCTCTTTTCTGTTCTAAAAGATAGTTGAATAAAATGATAATTATAAAACAGTGCTAATGGGCTTATAATATATACAGATGTAATTTGTATAAGATAATATTTATAAGAGAGTGGATATGAAGATGTATTAAAGAAACTTTTTTCTACAGTAATGAAATTAAGTTATTATTAACCTTAATTAGACTGTTTTAGGTTAAAATGATGATTACAGTCCTCAGGGTAACCATTAAGAAAACATTTAAGAAAAATACAGTAACAAGAGATTTAAAGTTGCACTCTAGGAAATCTCTAGTTAATAAAAATTAAAGCAGGAATCAGAGAATAGAAAAACAAATAAAAAATAAGACATATAAAAAAGACATCTTTAAATGGCTGATGTATAACATCCTAACTTTTTAGAAATTATATTAAATGCACATAAATACCACAAACAAAGGCAGAGATTGGCAGAATGTAGTTAAAAAATAACATATAATTCATTTATATGCTCTTAACAAAATGTAAATTTTAAAATTAAAATTAAAATTATTTGAAAATGACAGGGCAAATTTTACAGAAAATATTTTAAACATTTTGTTAAAAAAATAAAGATACAGTGAAGCATAAAATAAAGGCATTAACTAAACCCAGGGTAAGAAATTAAGAAAGCATTCTGAAAGAGGTGCAGCACATTGATAGAGGCCAAAAGGGCAAATGACATATATCCTGTTGTATAGTGTATTGGGGAGCAAAGAATTAGCTATAGACTTATAATTCATTCTTTTGCTTTATCCAGGAATGACCAGGAAAAAAAAATGATACAGTCAAGTTCTCTTGTAAATATGTTAAACAACAGATCTTCCAATGAACTTATTAGAGGCATTTACTAACAGAGAATAATGATCTATAAAATGTTATTAGTATGACACACTCAGCTTATTATTGCTTACTGTAAACAAAGCTGACACCTATGGATTTATGGACATGACATCCTAGAAAATTTCATGTAACTAATGTGATTATTGGAGTATAAAATGAAGATACTTTATGACTAAAATACTTCTCTATGTAGGTATTTCTAAAACTAGATTCTAGATAAGATCTCTAATTGTTGTGACTCTGATCTGATAATTTAACCCATTGTGCTGTTTCATAGGAAAGGGCTTTCCAGATATTGGAATAGTGGGTGAGATATGGAATAGCCTAAGTAGACTTGGGAAATGCTTAATATCATTAAAGCCAAATATTAGAGATAGGAGTGGTATAAGATGAAAGTAAGCCTTCAATGCAATAATAAATGGTTAGATTTTATTCCAAAGGCTATTAAGTCCCTAAAATTATTAAAAGAAGGAAATGATATAGTCAGTTTGAGGGTTAGGAATGATCTCATTGTCTGAAGAAGGAGAACAAACAGAAGTAAGCTAGATGCATACATGGATAGGAATATGAATTAGGATATTGTTATAATAAATCAAGAAGAAAAAATATAAGAATGTATCTAGAGTGACAGTAGTACAACTTTTTTAAAAAATAGACAGGTATGAAAACCTGTCTAAGTAATATATAACTAATAGGAATTGATAAGTTTGTGGATAAAAGAGGCGAAGAAAGAAGAAGACTTAGTTTTGGGGCAACTTAGTGAACAGTGATGTCATTTTCTAGTATAGGAAAAGTAGAAGAAGTAACAGGCTTGCTGGAAGGGGTAAAATAATAAGTTAAATCTTGGAAATGCTCAGGTTTATTTATATAAGACAAATATATTGTGATGTACAGGAATCTGGGGAAGGGGTAAAGCTGTGATAAATTTGCAGTTTGGAGAGTTGCTGACCTGGAATAATAACTGAAGTCATGGCAGTGAATGAGATCATCCAGGAAGAATCCATATGGTGAAGGAGGAGAAAAGGGGACTGCAGCAGAACTAAAGAACAAAAAAATAAAAATTAAATAAAACACACATAGGACAAAATTCTGGTCAAGATAGCAGAGTTTGTAAATGCTGTGTTTGCATCTTCTCATGACCACATCAAAATCACAACTAACTACAGAACAACAATCAGTGACAATCATCTGAAGTCTATCTGAACAGAACTCCTATAACTGAGGACACACAAAAGAAGCATGTTGAGACTAGTAGGAGGAGTGGAGACTTAAAACAAGCTAGTAACCATATCATGTGTAACACTTAAAAATTGGGAGGGGTATCTTGGCTGTGGAGGTCCTCCCTGAGGATTGAGTTATCCCAGCTCCACACCAGGCTCCCCATCCCAGGGTTCCAGTGCTGGAAGGAGAAATCCCCATAAATTCTGGCTGTGAAAAACAGTGGGAATTGTGTCTAAGTGAGACAGAGGGCTGCTAGATACCAAGCATCCTTTTAAAGGGCTTGCCATAAACTTACTCTCTGACAGACTCACTTGCTTTGAGCTCCAGCTTTGGAACATCAGTTCAAAAGATGCCAGAGACAAACAGGAAGGAACTAAAATGTCTGGCTTCAGAGAAAAGGCTGAAGGGGCAACTTTCTCCCAGAAGTGTTGGCAGAAGTTATTGTCCCTTTGTTGAGCCCTTCTACCACCCAGTATGCAGACACAGGTGGCCACCATATCTGAGTCTCCATGAACCTGGCTAACACTGTTTGCAGTGCTCTGAGGATCTCCTGAGATCCCGCCTCACCCAACTTACAGGCCCACCGAAGCTGTTCCCAGTGGCTTTTCCATACAAACATCCTATTTTGTCTCATGCTGTAGACTTTCCTAAAAGCTCTGAAGGTTTATGAATTCCAAACAAGCAGCATCTGGCCTCAGCATGCCATGTGCCTCTTGCTAAGAAGCCCCAAGTCTGACACTAGTGCCAGGCAGCCTTAGTTCACAGCTTAGCCTCTTCCAGGAAACTTCAAGCCCAGCATAAGTGACAATCATCTGCAGATCACTTTGTAACTCATACTAGTGGCTATGAGCAGGGCAAAGGCAGAGGCTGAACTTGGCCTGCAACAGAATCCCTTCCAAGATGCCCCTGAACCAATACACACAGTGGCAGTTCCAGCTCACACCAGAGCACCACCGATCCACCTTCATAAATGACACACCCAAAGGGCAGATGTGGACGCCACCAAAGCCTTGTTAAAGCAAATCCTGCTTCATAGTGTCAGCTCCTACACAAAAACTCCTCCACTATAATAATGGCCAGTCCCAGAAATCAATCAGCCCAATGGTCAACTCCTCCTATTGATGTGCAAACAGTAACTAAGTTTCAACTACAATAAAAGGGCACACACAACCCACACAAGGGACAAAGCTAGAGTACATGTCTCAGATGACCAGGAGAACTGAACTTCTGGGCCCCTACTACGACAGTCTGATGAGACTGGAAGACATAGCACCACTACCTAATATGTAGAACAGCAAAAAAAAAGAGGGAGGTAACCAAAATGAGAAGACAAAAAAAAGGTGTTTTGAATGAAAGCATACAATAAAGCTCCAGAAAAACATCTAAACAAAATGGAGACCAGCAATATACCAGATGCAGAAATCAAAATATTGGTTATAAGAATGCGCAATGACCTCACTGAGAACTTCAATAAAGAAATATAAAACATAAAAACAGAGATAGAAAACATAAAAAAGAACTAGTTAGAAATGAAGAGTATGATAACTGAAATAAAGAGTACATTAAAGGAAATAAAAAATAGGTTAGATAAAACAGAAGATTGAATCAGTGATTTGGAAGATAAAGTAGTAAAAAAAAATCCAATCACAACAGGAAAAAAAATAAATTTAAACATATTTTTAAATTGAGGATATTTTCAAGGGTCTCTGGGACAACATCGAGAATACCAATATTTGCATCATAGGGGTACCAGAAAGAAAAGAGAGAGAGCAAGGAATTCAAAACGAATTTCAAGAAATAATGATGGAAAACTTCCCTAACATGGCAAAGGAAATCGACCCGCAAAATAAAAAAAAAAGCCCAGGAAGCACAGAGAGCCCCAAAGAAGATGGATTCAAAGAGGCCCGTACCAAAATCTCTATAATAAAAATACCAGATTAAAGACAAAGAAAAAAAATCTTAAAAGCAGCAAGAGAAAAGCAATTAGTTATCTATTAGGGAGCTCTCATAAGACTGTTAGCTGATTTCTCTAACAGAAACTTTGCAGGCGAAAGAGATTGGCACAAAATATCCAGTGATGAGAAAAAAGGACATGCAACCAAGATGACTCTACCCAGCAGTTTATCATTTAGAATCAAAAAAGAGTGAAAGAGCTTCTCAGACCAGAAGAAACAAAAAGCAGTTCATCATCACCAAATCAGTATTACAAGAAACTAATATATTATATGTTAACTGTAATTGAAAAATAAGAAAACTTTAAAAAGAAAGTTTATTTGAAATACTTTGATATTCAAAATATTTTTTGAAAAAAGCCATGAGATTTTAAAAAATATATTGTCATTAAAAAATTGATTTTACTGACAAATAATAAAAACACAGCAAAAAAAAACCAAAACAAAACAAGGAGACATTATGTCAGAAAAGCCAAGAAATTAGATTTTCAAGGAAAAAGATGATCAACTTGTTAACTCTTTTAAAGACCTCAAATATTATAAAGGCTGAAAAATATTCACTTCCTCAACAATAAAAGTATAATAAATGACATTTACTGTGTTGTTTCAAAGAAGTAGAGAAGCTAGAATAGTGAATGGAAACTTCAAACGGAATGAGAGAAATCTCCATCAAAAGGGATATTCACATCAAAGGTAGTTGTTTTTTGTTAGCTTATTTGTAGAAGACTATAGCATGCTATAAAGCTCATTAAAATCAATAATTAAATAATCAGTTTTCTTGAAGAATTGACAAGAAGTGAATCCATGAGAACAGGGAAAGATTACATTTAGATAGGTATATAGTCTAATATAAGAAAAAAGAAGGGAAAAATTACTGTGGATGTGGCTGCTTTGGTAAATAGGTTATGTGTGTTATCTACATGTTGATTGCTATTTTGTCCAAGAAGGAGGAATTTCAGGTACTTGTAAAGAGTGAAGAAAGAGGTCCTGGCATTTGTGCCTTTAAGGGAATGGGAAACAGCTGACTATGAAGGCCATGTTGAAGCTCTGCTGAGTTTAGAGACCAAATATTCACACATATTTTGTTTGAATGTTTTTCTCTAGAAATATTTGGCAGCCCAAGTATAGGACAGAGAAGGAAGAGTTGGATATATACAGGGTCAATTTCAAATTTGATCTGTATAGTGAAGGACTAATCACTTTCTCCCTCCTCCAATCTAGAATGTAATGTAAGCTTAGCGAAGGTGGGGCTTTATCTGGCTTTTTTTTTTTTTTTTCCCATTTGTATATTTATTACCTAGCATGAAGCCTTGTAGATTTGAAGAATTAAAAAAAAAAAAAAATGTTTGACTTTTGGGACATTCAATTATACTTATGCAAGCCCTTATTTTATGTTGTTATATATCCCCCAATAAATTGTTTAAATAAACACTTATTTTTATATTTTATACACTAGAAGATACTTGATAATATAGACTGTTTTGACATACCTGATTATATACAGGTTTACATTATACTGATTCATAAGAACATACTTTTAACTTGTGATCAATGCTAGCACATTTAGTACCATACAGAATAATTTCAGCATCAAGTAACAAAATATTGCTATTATGAACTAAATGTTTGTTTCTCCCCACCCAAAAGTATATGTTAGAGCCCTAGCTCCCCAGTGTGATATTAGGAGGTGAGGCCTTTGGGAGTCGATTAGATTTAGATCAGATCATGAGGTTCTCATGGTGGGGTTAGTACCCTTCTAAGAAGAGACCAGAGACCTTACTCTCTCTGCTACGTGAGAGCACAGCAAGG
>NW_006438076.1:1470856-1486115 GCF_000325575.1 Pteropus alecto | reverse complement strand
AGCTATTACCAGGGATTGAATCTTCTGGCACCTTGATCTTGAGCTTCCCAGTCTTTAGAACTGTGAGAAATAAACGTGTGTTTGTTTAAGCCACTCTGTCTCTGGAATTCTATTATAGCAGCCCAAGCTGACTAAGACAACTGGACCATGATTTTAAAAGTTAAGATATTTATCTCATATAATAATGAGTCTTAATGTTAATTTTTCCAGTTAGTGTTCGGCAGTTCTACATGTTGACTTCTCATCCTTTTGCTCCTTTAGTCAGAAATGTGGCTTCCCTTTCTCTGACTTGTTATATTGTAGCAAGATGGTTAAGGTTTTTCTCTCAGGAAAGAAAATATTCTTTAAAATCTAATAGACTTTCCCTCATGTTCCATTGGTCATAGTTGGATAGCATTCTTGTTAAAAAGGAAGCTGAAATATTAGATATCTAGCATTGCTGATCTCTGTTATGAGAGGCCACTTTGTTAGTGAGAAAGTTTGCTGGGTAGGCATTTGGAAACTCTATGCCACATGGTTGATGTGGATCTATTGGAAGTTAACGCCCTCAGAAACCTTAGGAAAATTGCATATCGTGGCAATGTAAACCTGTCACTTACCAACTGAAGCCAACTTTCCCTCCTCCCCAGCCCTTCTCTTGGTTTATGGCTACCCACAAAGCTTTTATTGGGATACATCAGACGGACCCGTCCTTTTCTGAAGGTCCCTTTTCAGAAGGTGACCCACATGCTCAGATTGCCCTTCCTTCTACCATAGTCTTCTAATCAAAACTCAGATTCCAGGAGATATTTGGTCAAAATGAGATAACCTTTCCACACTTTAAAATGTAAAAGATAAAGCCTTAACTCTCTTCTGAGGAGAATTTTCAATTTGAGAGAGAATATATTTCATTTAAATTATTGTAAAATTAGGGGAAGTTTGAAGGAGCAATTTTGAATGTAGAGTTGGGCTATGTTGGAAGCGCTTTTCTCCCTTCATGCCTAAGTGTCTATTATCCCTATTCTCTGATAAGTTGGTGGAAAAGGAGGAATGCCTCTGTGTGCTGCCCTCTCCTCTGCTCTCTACCTCTCAGGAACTGACCCACTCCCTTATAAAGCACATAAAGACAAGCAAACTCTACACCATTAGACATGCTTCTGATGATGTATAGTAAAGCCATGGCATGCTTTTTGAGACACTATCCTCTGATACAATGAACATATCTTAAATGAAGCACAAAACTAAATTTATTAGGCATCTAAAAAATTATGGGACAAAGTCATACTTTGAAACTGAAAGCACATGAGAGAGAAGATGTGCTGCCAGATTGTGATCATATATGCATTTCCATCAGCTCAGATCTGCTTCCTGAAAGAATAATTTTCTAATTCATTATTGCTTAAAGTCCATAATAGCATTACCATTATCATTACTTTTACTAATTACTTCATATATCTCTGCTTTGAAAAGCCCATCTTTCGATATGTTGTATTTGATTTTTCTTTAGGATAAAAGTCAAAGTGGTCATAGGAATTAAAGAGCCCAGAAGTTGACACAATAATAGAGTAAAGCATTACATGCACTCTACTAATTTCCATCTTGCTCACACACTCCTTAATCAGACAACAAATAAACCATTTTTCTGAGTGTATAATTAAAATTTCCTCATTTTATTTTTTTCTAAACACACTCTGTCCTTTCCACAGTAACTTCATAAAACTCTAGTTTGAAAACAATATGTATTAGAGCTGAATCTTATATTCCTCACCCTGTCACACCTACTGCATGTTGGTTTTGTCAAGCTCACCAACTAATTCTAACTCTTAACAGGATAGAAACCATATTTTACATAGCTCTGATCTGAAGCACCTACACACAGTAAAGCATCCTAAACACAGTAGGTATTTGCCAAGACAATTAAATTTGAATTTGAAGATTCAGATGATAATGATGCCGAATCTGCCTTACAAGATGAGCTTGGACAAGATGTATGTACACAGAGTTGCAGCTCTACCTGAGCAAAATCTTTCCAACCATTAGCCACTATGCCTTCAGGTATCCACCCAGCCAACCTGGGAAACAGTACTTATATCTGAGTATAGGATGCAAAGATCTTACCCTCAGATTAAAAAGATTTTATTACCTTGCTCCATTCACAATGTGGGATCTAGAGATGAATTTCAAGAGAATTCTTACATGCCGTTTTTAATCGGTGTCCTTAATTAACCTGAGATGTATAACTAACTATCTACTTTGCATTGAGATTCAGTAAGGGGCAGATTAAGAAGCTCAGCCAGAAACAGAATAATTCTCTCCTTGGTATAAATCCACGAGAAAAAAAATTGCTCTGATCATAGATGGGTGTCCATTTTGTTTTTATGGCTGTTGTGACAAGATACCACAAACTGGTGGCTTAAACAACAGAAATTTATTGTTTCACAGTGTAGTCTAGAAGGCCAAGATCAAGGTGTAGGCAGGGCTGTTTTATTCTGAGGGTTGTGAAGGAGAAACTTTTTCATGCCTCTCTCATAGTTTGGGTGGTTTGCTAGCAATCTGTGGCATTCCTTTACTAGGAGATGCATCACCCTAATTTCTGCCTCCATCTTCTCTTGGAATTCTACCTGTGTTTGTTTCTGACTCTGTGTCCAAATTTCATTTTTTCTTAAGGATGCCAGTTATATTGAATTAGGGCCTATCTCAATAACTTCCTTTGAACTTGAATACATTCTATAAAGTCCATATGTCTGAATAAGGTCACCTTTGAGGTACTGGTGGTTAAGATTTCAGTATATCTTTTTTTTTGGAGGATGAGAGCAATTCAATTCATGACATTCTCAGCCTATTATGTACCATGCATGCTATCATTTGTCCTGATGTAAAATTTTTAACATAAATTTGATTGATTAGTTTTCTCTTTCCTAAAAAATTCCCCTGGTGACATTAATATTAATAATATGCACGTATGGTTTTATTTCTTTCTACCATGAAAACAACTTTCTCATTACATGATTAGCCCAGGTAAAATTGAAATCTGCTGCTTGGAGAGGCTTAGGAAGAGATGAAGCATCAGAGGGAAAAGAAAAGTTTGGCTGAGGAAAGAAAGTAAGTTCCATGTAATTGCAGAGTAGAAAGCTGGCGGGCATGGCTTTTTTAGGTGAAGATGACCTGAAGAGGGTAAAAGAATGGGCACAGACTTTTAGTGTGTGTTTCTAAAAAGCTAAATGGAATTTGGCAGTCAAACCTACATAACTAGGTCACCATCTGGAACGGTCGTTGGCTACAACCCCAGGGAGTGCTTGAGCCTTTGTTTCCTGAAAATAATAGCTGCCATGTACTGGGCTCTTGCTATATTCCAGGTAGTGTGTTGAGCACTACCTTACATTGTTGCATTCTGTGTTCTTTAACAGACCTGTGAAGAGGCTTGTACAGATGAGAGAATAAGTCTCAGAGTAGATAGCTACCTTTTCCAGTACTGGTTAGTGATGAACCAGAGATTGAACTCTGGTTATGTGAGCTCAAAGTTTCCACCTTTGACCACATTGTTGCTCTTGGAGCCAATGTCTTTTTAACTTCCCAGTTTATTTCAGTCAAGCTGTGTGAGAAGATGTACCACTAGACTGCAGTCAATATGTACTGCCAAACTGGAAAGCACAGTGCACTAGGAGCATCTCAGAGGACTGAGAACTGCTGAGCTTACCTATTCCTTTTGTGAGATTCAGAGCTGGGTAGCATACACAAATACACACATATACACAGACACACAGACACACACACACACACACACAAACACACACACACACACACACACACACACACACACACACACACACACACACACACCAGAGCTGCTCAATATTATGCTTTATAACTTGTTTTCTCTTTTTCCTCTAGTCTTTCAACATATTTAACATTAACTTTTTCTTAATTATGAAAGTACTATCATTAGATAAAATTAAGGAAAGAATGTAAAGAAGAAAATAAATTATAATCCTGTACTTTTGAATACTTTTAACATTTGCATATTTTAATACACACACACACACACAAACATACACACACACACACACACACACACACACACACACACACCAGTGCAGCACAAGTAAACTCTTATCTTACAGAAAGAAACACTTCTGGCTCTCTTTCCATATTATCACCTATAGTACATTAAATGTTTATGTTCCCTCCACCAGGTGATTCAGTCATGAGGGTAGATGGGTCTAGTGGCCTCATGAAAGAGACTCCTGAGAACTTTTTTGCTCCTTCTACCATGTGAGGACACAGTGAGATGACCTTTAGTCTATGAACCAGAGAGAAGGCTCTCACTGGACACCAAATCTGTTGGCTGGTACCTTGATCTTGAACTCCCAGACTCAAAAACTCTGAGAAGTGCATGTTTGTTTTTTAAGCTACTTAGTCTATAGTATTCTGTTATTGCAACCCAAACTGTAGACTAATATTTCACCCCCAGTACACTCTAATTCTTAGATACTATTCCTGCTCCAGCGTTTCTCAAGTGTAACCTTGGAGAAAATGTCCTGTGTTCAACACGATCTTCTCTCATTCTTTAACTTCTAAATCTCTTATTTTTCTTTTTTTCTTTTTTTCTACTAAGTACTAGGTAGCCAGACTTTATTCGATTGTGTTCTACTGTAGAAAGATCATTGATTATATAAATGTAGTTTCGGCAAAAAGATTTGTTAGTTAAATTCTGCTTTTCCTTAGTGGCTTAGTGATTGAACTTAAAATTTTCAAATAGCTTTAGAGAAATGTGCACAAATAGAAAATGTGTGTGTGTGTGTGTGTGTGTGTGTGTGTGTACATTCAAAATATATAGTATAATTAATAGAGATAAAAGGTTTTTTATTCCTTTCTTGATCAGACACCCAACAAGTCTATTATGACAACCTAACCTTAAAGCCTGTACTCACATTTCTGCAGGAAAAAATAAGCAAGTCAGCACCTTCCTTCTCACACGTAGATAGACAATTCTTCTCATTTTATAGGAAAATGTGGCATTAAGTTTTTCTATAACTTATCTATAGCTTTTAAAGTTAGTATTAATGTTAACTAAGGTAACTGTGTTTTCTAATTATAAGCCTCGGGTCTATGAAAAAGAAAGAGGAGGGCTAGTCAGATACAGTTATAACCTGGCCATGTGGCTTAAATTTTATTTAGGTATTTTTCTTTTTCTTCCCTGAAGCAAAACAACCTTGGAGAGAAGAGAGGGACTAGACACACTGTTGACAAGTCTCAGACCTTTGAGGATGTGAACCTAGGCATACTGCTGCAGGCATTTGAAATACCTGAGTGTGTTGGGTTTGAAATTCAAAAGTCTTAGTTCAAGGGTTTGGTATTAGAAATTTCTACCAAAGGACTACCACTCATGTACCATGCTTGGCAAAATACAGCCAGGTTTTATTTTTCTGCATTTTATTGAAATATATATTCAAAAAAGTGTTCCTACCACAAACGTATAGATCAGTTTTACAAACTGAAGGTGCTGTGTATTCAGCACCCAGATTAGGAAACCAAAACATTACCCACACCAAGAAGCTCCCTCATTCTCCTTTCTAGTTTTTCCCTCCCTACTCCACACTATGCTGAGGATCAGGCTTTAAAAAAATGTGATTGTGCCTATGCAACTTTCTTTACCTGGAGACAAGTCACAAAAACAACATATGAGGAGATACAGGGAAAAGACAAAAAGATGTTACACAGTCTCTCCCAGAAGCTTGGTGCGAGGACCAGCACCCCCAGGGAGGGCACAATTTAGAACAGTTCTCTGGGACTCCTGAGCCACTGGACTAACAAGCAGAGATGTCCTTCATGGAATTCCAGGTTGGAATCAGCCTATAGAGTTCTCCACTTTGGACATTACTTACTCTTTTTTATTCCCCCTAACTGGCATTAGACAAGCATTTGAAATGATAGCCATGAACATACAAGGTCAGAGATAGAATCCTTAATTGGGGGAGAGGCTTTGTTCTTCTCATCTTTAGGACAATTCTACCCTTCTTCTCTATTCTCTAGACTCTTCTGTTTTAATACATGGAATTTCCCTTATACTCTAGATAATTTTTTTCTCTGGGTATTATTTCAGCCACAGACTTAAAATGTTTAATATTTTTAGAGAGTGTCTTTCTCTGTCAATGTTTCAGGCAGTGTGCAAAAGACTTTATACTCTCTACATTGTATATAATAGGGGTCCCTAATCCCCGGGCCACGGACCAGTACCTGTTAGGAACCAGGCCACACAACAAGAGGCAAGTGAGGACGCTTCATCTATGTTTGCAGCTGCTCCCCAGCTCTAGCATCATCATCTCAGCTCCACCTCAGATCATCAGGCATGAGATTCTCATAGGAGCACCGGTCCATGGTGCCAAAAAGTTTGGGGGCTGCTGGTATATAAGACATATGTAGTTAGTTATATCAGCCATATGTTTCGACTAACATAAATTATAGTTTTCACTCGCAACAATCCACATATGCCAACAATATTTTTTGAAACATTTCGTAATCAGAGGTGCAGTCAATATAAAGTGCTGAGATTTGAAAGAGTTCATTGCTTTTGATCATAAGGAAGTTTCCCCAAATTCCTTGTCTCCTAAACTGGGGAAATTATAGCTATCAGGGCATATACTTTGAGTAAAGTATCTCTACCTTGATCTCACATGAAAGACGTGAATGAATAACTTATTTTGTACCTTTAGCAAACTAAAGCTAAAAGTTATCTTTGAGTAAGTACTAGAATTTGAGTGGATTAAATTCAGGATAAATTAAAGATTATTTCAAGAACTAATTTGGCCATGTACAAGATAGATGAACTTGAGAAGACATCCATCTATTGCCTAAGAGTATCATTTTTATACCTGTAAGATGTGTTTGCTGCCTTCCCTGTCAGCATGAAGACCAATAGAGATCTGAGAATTTATTGTCACAGTGAAGTGCTGTACAAAAATAAATGACCATGGCTCTCTTCATTTTCCTTGGGGCCAAGAGAGGGGCACACTCATTGGTCATTATTTTGCCTCGAGAAATCTGTTGGGTTACTCACAAGTAGATGCAGTTTCTTGCTAGAATGATAAGCAGTCTTTTATAAATAAAAAGATCACCATCAACCCATCATCTGTGCTAGAGGAGATCTGCCCAGTTTTGTCATGTTTACCCACTGATCCTTTTAATAATAGGTCATTTATTCACTGGTGGTGGGGCAAGGATGCTTTCTGTGTCAGGGGGAAAAAGCTTACTGGCTCATGAAGGGATCAAATCTTGAACCCTGGAATCACTACTAAAATTTTTTAAAACTAACTGAATTCGATACCCTACAATATAGGTTCTATTTCTGTGGGCTAGGCAAGGATCTCACTCCATACTTAACTAGCTGTTTTTTGGGGGGGGCGGGGGGGAGGGAGGAAAACTAAACAGAAATTCTACTGCAAAGATTTTTTTTTCAGGGTAAAAGAAACAAAAAACACACTTGTTAGCTACAGGAGGAAAACTAAACAGAAATTCTACTGCAAAGTTTTTTTTTAGGGTAAAAGAAACAAAAAACACACTTGTTATCTATAAGCAAACATAGATTTCTCATGTTTCCATGAAACCCAAATCTAGCCTCTTGAAAGCTGTCTCTCTAACTTTCATTTGAGATGAGTTGAATGTAGGGAGATTGTATAGCATTGTTATTGATAGCACACATTTTGCAATCAGATATCCTAAATGCTATTTTCTAGCTGTGTGATCTTGGAAGTGTAAATTACTCCATGTACTAGTTTCATCCTATGTAAAGATTAATATCTGCCTTAGAGTGCTGTTGTGAGGATTAAATGAGATAATACACATTAAGAGTTTGGAACAGTGTCTATTACATAGTAGGTACTCATTAAATTGAAACTTTTATTATTATTCACATTGTGTTTTTTTGAAGAGACATATAAGAGTCAATTGACTCATTTCCATTATCCAGCACTAACATTTCTTCTGGCCTTTTAGTAACACTGCCTTTTCAGACAAGCTATTTATATTCTAAATTGGAGGGGGAGGGCAGGGAAATCCACATGATCCAAATTATTTTGTACCATTAAAGCACTTATATTCTGAATGATGAGCAATGAAATCTCATGCTTCAGAGACTAGGTTGATCATTAAAAAAATCTCAATTCATTCTAAACGTGGGTGCTCCACAGCAGATGGTGCTGTCAGTGATATAATGTCCTTCCTGAAATGAACAAGGTTGGTTTAATAGGACCTTACCTTTGCAAAGCATTTTCCCTGCTAGTTAAGAGTGTGTGCTCAGAAGTCAAAATATGTAGGTAATATTCCAGCTTCTTCATTTACTTGTTTAACCTTGGGTAAGTGATTAAATCTCTCTTATCCTTAGCTTCTCTAGCAAAGCAATGGAGATAGTAACAGTAGTTAAATCAATGTATTTCTGTGAGTGTCCAATGAGATAATGAGATGATGCATATAAAGCTTTTATCCATGCATGGCACATAACTTTACTACTAAATTTATTATTATTACAATGTTGTTTTTACCTTTGTCTATTTATTTGTGTTCTATTTATGGCATAAAAGGCTGCTGGAGCCTGATAGCTTACATCAAAATAGGATAATAACCCATTGTCATATTTAAGAAAAACTCCCATTACAAACTCTAACAGAATAACTCCCATTACAAACTATACGAGCAGATAACTAGAGGTCCATTTTGTGATATAACATAGGTTTCGTTTATTAATTAAATTACTAAGTGATAGCTACATATAGGATAGGCTATGGGAGTCTGAAGCTGGCTTTATGTTTTCTCCTCTTTGATATCAGACTGTTGCTGTTGGGTGTCATTGTTTCTAGTCTCTCTCAGCTGACTGAGAAAGGAAATACATGTGTGCATACTAAGCCTTGTATGTGTATCTATTCATGTCTGTAACCATCTGAATATACAGAGCTAAATGTAGTGATGCCATAGTGATGTCTCTAACTCTAGCCCATTGCAACAATGGATCATTCTAGCCTCTTACTCTTGCTTATTTATATGTAACCTTTCACTCCAACAGTGAGTGACATGGCTCCCACCAACTGCCATCATTTTAATAGTTCAATTTAAATACAAATGTATGAGAGTATCAGAATTGTTAATCTGTACTCCTGTAGGAACATTTTTATCAACTAGAGTACTATGCTTATGTATAATCTCTGCGTGCAGTGTTAGAAACACCATTTCCAGTTTCATAGGTCAGCATCTATATCCTCATCTCCTTCAATGAGATGCTTCATATACTTGAAATACAATTAGATTGTCCAGCTATTTTTTGTTGCTACTTTGGTTTTCCTACATAGATAATCATGTCAGTTTTATTTCTTCCTTTCTAATCTTTATATCTTATATTTCCTTTTCTTGTTTTATTTCACTAGCTAGGGATCCCAGTATGAGGATGAATATGAGTAGTAAGAGTGGACATCTTTGTCTTGATCCTTGTCTTAGGGGAAATGTGTCCAATTGATGTGATAATATGATTTTTTTTTCTTAAGCCAATTGATACATTGGATTACAATGATTAATTTTCAAATGCTCAACCAACCTGGAATAAATTCAACTTGTCATGGTCTATAATTCTTTTTATACTTTGTTGAATTTACTATGTTGCTACTTTGTTGAAGATTTGTGAATTTGTATTTATGAGTGATATTAGTGTGTGTTTTTTTCTTATAATGTCTTCATCCTTTTCAGTGTTTGGGTAATACTGGTCTCATAGAATAAGTTAGGAAGTCTTTGCTATGTATTTATTTTATGGCAGAGATTGTTGAAAATTGGTATTATTTCTTGCTTAAATGATTGGTAGAATTTATTAGTGCTTTATTTTTTAGGAGAATGCTGCTGCTTTCTATTTTGGAAAGTTATTGGTTGTTGATTCAATTTATTAAACAGCCAGAGACCTATACAGATTATCTATTTCTTCCTGTGTGAGTTTTAATCATGTTTTTCAAAAAAATTGGTTCATTTCATCTGTTTATGTTATTACTTTATTATCCATGGGATCAATAGTAATGCCCCATTTTTCATCTCAGATACTAGTAATGTGTGCCTTAATAGAGATCCATCGATTTTACTGATATTTTGTAAAAACAAAGCTTTTAGTTTCATTTATTTTCTCTATTGATTTTCTGTTTTCAATGTCACTGATTTTTACTCAAATTGTTATCATGTCTTTTCTTCTGCTTGCTTTGGTTTAAATTGATTTTCCTTTTTTAGTTTTATAAAATGGAAATTGGGTTGTTTATTTCATATTTATTCTTTTTAATGTATATACTTAATACTATATTTTCCCCTCTAACTACTGCTTTTGCTGCATCCTACAGATTTTGTTTTCACTTGTTAGTGTAATATATTTTAAAAATTCTATTGAGACATCTTCTTTGACCCATATGAAATTTAGAAGTGCTTTGTTTAATTTCTAAATTTTTGTACATTTTCTATTTTCTGTTGTTGATTTTTAGTTCAATTCCATTGTGTTCTAAGAGCACACATTTTATGAACTTTATTATTTAAAAATTTTAAGGTGTATTTCATGGGTCTAGTCCAGAATATGGTCTATATCATCAGTAAATGTTCCATGAAATCTCTAGAAGAATGTATAGGTAGCTGTTGTTGTGTGGAGAATTCTATAAATGTTAAATAGTTCATTCTATTGATAGTTCTGTTTAAATTAAGTATATTCTTACTTAGTTTCTGCCTGCCTGATATATCAATTACTGAAAGAAGGATGCTAAAATCTCTAATTATAGTAGTGAGTTTGCAAATTTGATCATTTTTTTCCCCTCACATATTTTGATGGTCCATTGTTGGATGCATGTATCTTAAAGATTGTTATTTTTTCTTGAAGAATTGACCCTTTACCATTATGTCATACTTCCCTGAATTTATGATAATTTTTTTAGTTCTAAAGTCTGCTTTGTCTGAAATTAATGTAACTATTCCAGATTTCTTTTGATTAGTATTATTATGATATATCTTTCTCCAGCCCTTTACTTTTAACCTATCTGAGTCTTTATATTTAAGGTGGGATTCTTTGAGGTACTATAGAGTTTGATCTCATTTTTTATCCACTCTGCTAGTCTCCATCTTTTCATTGGTATGTCTCGATCACTCATATGTTAGGTGAATATTTATATTGATGGCTTAATGACTTCCATGTTTGTAACTGCTTTCTATTCATTTTTTTGCTCTTTATTTCTTTTTCTACCTTTTTAATAATTTCTCTGGTTTTAAGTAAACATTCTATAAGATTCTATTTCTCTCTTAGCATATCAAATATATTTCTTTTGGATAGGGGGGATGGTTAGTGGTTGACCTAGTGTTTTCATTGTATAGTTTTAACTAATGTAATTCTATCTTCAAATAATGTTATACTGCTTCACATGAATTTCAGGTAACTTATAACAGACTATGTCCAATTCCTCCTTCCTGCCCCTTGTGATATTGCTATCATTGTTTTCTTTCACTTGTTCACATGCTTTAATCACCCAGTATATTGCTACTATTAATACTTTAAACAAGAAAATCATTAAATAAATTAAAAATTAAAAAAATAGTTTGCTTTTACTTATTCTTTCTCTGATAACTTTTCTTTTTGTATGTAGATCTGAGTTTTCATTCCGAGTTTTACTTTCATTCTCCCTGAAGAACTTGAAGAACTTTTCTTTCTTTCTTTCTTTCTTTTTTTTTTTCAATCATTTCTTGCAGGACAGGTCTGGCAGCAATAAATTCTCTCATTTGTTATCTTTGAAAATCTTTATTTCTTCACTTTCAAAGGATCATTTCACTGGATACAGACTTCTGGGTTGGCAGGTTTTTTTTTTTTTTTCTTTCTGCACTTTAAAGATCTCATGTCACTATTAATGCTAGTATGGTTTCTTCTAAGAAGCCTACCATATTTCTTATCTTTGTTTCTCTGTAAGTAAGGCGGTTTTATTCCCTCTTCTGGCTTTTATCAAGATTTTTCTCTGACTTTGATTTTTTTTTTTTTTAGGAAAATAATATTCATAGGTGTGTATTGGGGTATTTATTCTTCTTGGTGTTCTTTGAGATCCAGGATCTGTGGTTTAATTTCTATTATTAACTTTAAAAAGACCTCAAACATTGTCACTTTAAATATTTTTTTCTGCTCTGTTCTTTCTTCTCCTTCTAGTATACTAATTAAGTGTATGTTACACCTTTGGAATTGTCCCATAGTTATTTAATATTGATTTTTTTTTCTCTTTGAATTTTAGTTTGGGAAGTTCTATTGACCTATCTTCAAATTGACTGATTATTTCCTCAGCTCTGTCCAGTCTCCTGATGAGCCCATCGAATATATTTTTCTTTTCTATGATGGTGTTTCTCACTTCTAACATTTCCTTTTGATTATTTCTTAGTGTTTCCATCTTTCTGCTTACATTACCCATTTGTCTGGGCTGTGTTTAATGATTGCACATGCCAGATGCTTTAGATTCTTCTGGTGTCCTAGTTTTTATCTCCCCTCTGGATATCTGGCTGCTTTAAGAAATTTTCCTCAGAGAGAGTTTGTACAAAGGGTTTGCTATAAGTTGCATTTTTAAAATAAATTTATTTACTTATTTTAATTAGTTTCAAGAATACAGTACATTTGTTAGACATTTATGTAGTTTATAAAATTATTCCCCTAATTATTTCTTCTCTCCTCTGGTTTTCCACTTAGCCAATATATTAATGCTAACTACATTCCCTATGCCATGCTCCCATCCTCTTGACCATCTATCAACTACTAAGTTTTACTTCTTTAACCCTTCACCCCATTCTTCCAGCTCCCAATCCCACTCCCCTCTATCTGTCACCAAATTGTCCATTATATTTGTGAGTCTGTTTTGAGAAAGATAAATGTCATATGATTTCACTTATATGTGGAATCTAAGGGACAAAAAGAACAAATTAAACAAGTTGCATTTTAATTTAAAACAATGCTTTAATTTTCAGTCTATTCCCATGACTTTTAGAAACCCAGACTTAAAAAATTGACCAAAGTACATGAATTAGAAGCAATTCAACTGAACAGCTTACCTGGCCCTAATAATTAAAATCCTTGTCTCTTTTTCTCAATATTAAACTATAAGAAGAATATTTAACTTTGGTTTTCCATACTCTCATTTCTAGAGTTTTATAAAAACTGCTACTCTTAAAAACAAACAAACAACAACAACAACAATAAAACAATCTGATCTGGGTAAAATAGGTAGAATACAGAGATTATATAATAACAATTATTTTAAAATCTACCTACAGTGAACAATGCAAAGAAATTTTTCTGAACGTTTATAATTTTCTTTAGATAGGGTGTTCCAAATTAATTCTTTCACCAACGATATACCAGAAGGCAGACGTTTATGAGACATTGTATTAAAGAGAAACATTGATAAGTCCATTTACTCAACAAATATTTAACTAGCGATTTCTATTTGCAAGTCATTGTAAGGTGGTGTTGCTAACTGACCCTGTGAAATTATGCAAATTATGTTTTCTTTTTGAGTTTCAGTTTCTATTACAGCAAAATAAAGAGAGATATATTTGTCCACAGTTATTACTGTAAAGTTCATAAGAGATGGTGATTGTGGGTGTCATTTGAAAAACACATAACATATAGCTTTATTTATTTTTAGTTTATTTATATTCAATGTAGTTTACACACATTAAAAACTAGTGTGTATAAACACATTAGTTTATATGTATTGTGTTTATATATAAAAGATGATATTTGAAACTACATTCCAGAAACTTGGCAAAGATTATAAGCTTTCATTGGTTTTACTTATTTAAATTATTTCATAGTGCAACCTTCTAAATTTCCTTACATTAACTTTCTGCATTGGAACAAAGCTTAGTTTTCCAGGCTCAGTTTTCTAATTCATCATTTTACAACCTTGCCTTGATTTTGCAAAAGTAGAGAATTTCTTACTAATATCTAGCATATTAGATAGGTAAAATTTATCATCATTTCCTGGTACAGATAGAAAAGTTGAGCCAAAAATAAATAACTGAGTGAATCAAGGGCAGGGCTTAGAGCAAGTGACAATAAGCTTCAGTCCATATAGCTACCTTCCTGTAAAAAGCACAGACCCGTTAGGTCTGCAATTAATAACAGTAAAGTCAGGTCTTAGACAACACTATTCCTATTTCTCAGAACTATTCATGGAGGTTACTGACTGTAGCCATCATCTCCTCCTTGTGGCATTTTTCCTTGGTTTACTGCAAAGGCATTATACAGAAAGAGTGATGCATCTGTATCTACTTTCCTCACATGGAAAGAACTCTCCAGCTAGAATTCTGAGCCTAATTTCCACCCATTATGCTTACTAGAGCAATATGCTGTTCTGTCCAGAGTAGATAAAAACCAGTGACTCTTTTTGTATTATACTCATTGAATGACTGAGAAATAAATCAAGTTTTTAAGCAGAGCAAATGAATAACTGCAAGGTGCATTGGTTTATCATAATATACTAACTCTTTCTTTCCTCCGGAAACTTGGTCATTATGCACAGCAAGTTTCTTCTGTGGAAGTTGGATGGAGCATCACACAGGTATCTAAACTTTAAGAAAAAGCATTTGTCTGACCTCCTGGAGGCTATTAGCATATCCTGCTGTCTTTTCATTACAGCTTCCCCTTTGCACTAGAATCCCACAATGACATGTCTTTAAATGCCATTCAAAAATTAAGAGCACCATATTTAGGGGGTAAAAAGGCAGAATACCGAAGAAAAAAAGAAATACAGAAATAAAGTACCTTTATAGTAAGCAGAAAAAAGTAAGTTTCAATTTAATTTTCATCACAGAGGATAAAAAATAAAAACATTCTAAGGTAGTCATTGGACAAAAAAAATTGTATAGGATTTGTTGTTTAAAACAATGATATCTTAGGGAAAACAAATAAGAAGTGGGTGACAGGGACAGTTTTATTCATACAAAGCATGAAGCAAAGGTCAGAAAGACTCGTTCTTTAATATTTTATTTATCTTTCATATTATCTGTTAAAGCTATCGAAAAACAGACTGAAAAATTTTTGTTCCAACCTTATTTTTGTCATTGTTGGGATTGGGGTCCCTTTGATGTTATGTTAAATTCTCTTTACTTCATAATACAAAATGTGTTAATATGGGGAGAGAAGTTATAACATTTTGTTATGTCAGAAATAGTAGACCACTTTGGCAAAATAAACATCATTTAACAAAGTAATTAATAAAATGACTTACTGAAAATAATAACAACATAAGGT
>NW_006438076.1:1431252-1470775 GCF_000325575.1 Pteropus alecto | reverse complement strand
GATAAAAATAATGCCTCAAGATGATGAGTATAAAATAATACTCTTAAAAAATTAGTTTGGGCTGTTAAAAAGGTATATCGAGAGCTCTAAAATACATTCATCTCATTTGTGCTCACACAAACTCTGTGAAATCAATGGAAATGGAGAGTTTTCTCTCCATTTATCTATCTATCTATCCTCCATTTTATTTATTTATTTATTTATTTATTTATTTTTCTCTTCATTTTAAATATAGAGGAACTGAAACCAAGCTAAAATCGGGTTACTATGTAGATTAGAATCTAGTGCATCTGATTATTAGAGCTTTTTCTTAAATATTATTGTCCTTATTACACACACACACACACACACACACACGCACGCACATGAAAAAGCACCTTTATTATTTATATTTGATATGATAATTCACATTCATTTACAGATGGCAGTGTCCCATTAACTGATGACCTTTAAAAAGGCTCTTCATAATTCATGATGCACAATTACCAGTTTGGGTGGAATACATGTAGGTAAGATAGTTAATAAGAGTTGGAGTTATAACAGCAGCAACAGCTAACCATTCTGGGGTGTTCATTGGGAAAAACATTTTATGTGAATTATGTCAGTACATTTTCACAAGGTTCCTCTAAGGCAGTATTATTATTCTCTTTGTACAAATGAGTAAAGTGATACACAGAGGAGTTAAAAGGCACTTTAGCATAGTACAGATATTAGATGGCTAAACTGGGTTTGGGCCCATTTTGTATTATGTTGATACCTGCTCCCTCCAACCCCATACTGAACTACTTGGGTCAGGCCTGAATTATCCTGCCTGAGCTTTTTGATTACTTACAGAATATACATATTTTTTGCATTAAAATGAGCCTCCTGGCAAGAATTTGGTCCTTAGAAAGGGTAATGTGTTTCTATGAAACATTCTCCTACATGAAAGTGTGCTACAAAAACTCAAAAATGCAGCTTTGCTCTGGCTAAGGGTCAATTATTTTGTGTCTTTTATTGAGCAATTATATATTTGCATTTTAAAGCACTTTTAACTGGACAGAAGCACACAGAGCAAAAGCACACTGTTGGAATTAAAGATTTAATTATAAGTGCTAGATTAACATGCTGCTATAGGCAGGAGCTACTCAAAAGAGAGCATGTACCCACAAGCATGGAAGTTAGTGTTCGGCACCAGCTGCTAACAAAATCTCCATTCTACAGAAAAGGCCAATAGCGTGACTCCAGCCAGCTGTAAATTCTTTGGATAAATCTTCCTCAGAGCAAATAACACAAGTGCAATTTAAGAAACAGTAATGTCTGGAGAAAGAGAGAAAGGAGAGAGAGAAGTGGTGAATCTAAGTTTCTTTCCTAAGAGTCACTAAAATAACCATCCCATAGACCCTAAAAAGGACACTTTCATGACCTGTACTTCTATACTTCAATGGAGAGGGATGTATCAGGCAGAAATTTTCTCCCAGCTGTCAAGATAGCTACCAGTATCCTGGCTTAACAAGTATTTGCTCTCACTTGATAGAAGTTATCCAAACAGAAGAGGTATGGTTACAGTCCTAAAGTTAAGATCCAAAAGGCTTTGACAAATTTCACTCTACGTCCCAGTAAGCAAGATCCCAAAACTGAAAAATGTAAAATATTTTTGGTTTCCAATGAAAATGGAAATTCATTAGTTTTATGTCCAAATTTATTCATACAGCCTTTCAGCAAATATTTACTGAGCACCTATTATATACTTACCAACTATAATTCTCCTGGTGCCTATTGTAAGCATCAGAGTTACAAGTTCCCACCAGCGTGCCCAGTCTTGTTCCAAGCTCTGAAACTAGCATTTTCATAGGTCAGGGAACGTCTCTGAAAGATCTAGTCTGGCCTTGAAATTGACCTTCTGTGAGATTTCAGTCATATGGCTGAAAGTGGGTTGGTAAAACTCAATAAGATAAGGTGAAGATGGGACCAGACCAAGTTGTGTTCTTTAGAAGTGATGTAGGCACTGGAAAAGAGATAGTTTCAGTTCTAAATAATATAACATCCAGTGAAATAAACAAGATTAAGTATTGAGAAAGTTTAAAAGAGATGAAGGCAATCCAGAAGCAAAGTGATGCTTGAGACCAGGGGAAATTATTTTAGTTTCCAGGATCCAAGTTGTCTTGGTTCAAAAGAATGACTCTATTTCCATTTCAGGAGCTATCACAGGGTAGGAAGTCAACACAGTTATTAGTAGACTTGCATTTGAACAGCCAAGTCACTTCCTGTATGGAGTAGATAAAAGATAAATGTAGAATCCTCTGCTGGGAGTCCTATAAAACAACAGAATGCACTGCCTAGGGATAATGTCTTCTGGCCAGTCAGGATCTCAAGAACAATACAGAGACAGGTCCCTGGATATTCCACTCTGTGAAGTTTCCTGTTTTTGTTAATAGTTCATCTTTCTAAAAGTGCCACATGCGTGGGAACTGAGCATCCTGAAATTGACAATAATGATCCCAAGCAACATGAACAAGGTAAGAGAAAGGAAAGGAAAAATAAAAGAGGATACAGGCTAACCAGAAAGAGAATGACCCAGATGTTACTGTAGCTGAGGACTAAAGAGGAAAAGCCAGAAGACGTACCTGGTCATCTCTTTCATTAAAACAATAAAGAACAATCACTATTTGATACCTGGAAAAATTCTCCTCTTTGCACATCTAACACAAGACCTTCCTCTCACCTTCCCTCTTAGTTTGCTTGGGCTGCTATAACAAAATACCGCAGACTGGGTGGCTTAAACAAAAGAATTTTTTTCACAGTTCTGGAGGCTGGAAGTCAGAGTGCTATAACAAAATACCACAGACTGGGTGGCTTAAACAAAAGAATTTTTTTTTCCACAGTTCTGGAGGCTGGAAGTCATAGTGGTAGCATGGCCAGGTCCTAGTGAGAACTCTCTTCCCGGCTTGCAGATGGCTGCCTTCTCATATGGTCTTTCCTCGGTGCATTGCATGGGAAGAGAGAGAGATCTCTCTCATCCTCTTCTTATAAGGTCATCAATCCTATTGGATTATAACCTCACTTATGACCTCATATTGAGAGTTAGGACTTCCACATGTGAATATGAGGGCTAAAACATCTTAGGGAGTTTGTTTTGCTGAAATACCTCCTATCTGATCACTTCTAATTAATTCCAAGAGCGTCTTTCTAGCCTCAAAATCCCAAATACTTTCCTGTGGAGTCTTATAGCTCAACAAACCTTGAAACCAACCTTCTCCATATAGTCCCACAAGTTATTAAGACAGATTGACCTTGTTCTGATGATATGTGGGAACATTCCACACTCATCATTAGGCTTTACTGAAGCTAATTTTTGGCATATTATCTATGAATTGCATAGCTAGAGTCCAGTCTGCTTCTCCATTGTAAGCTGGCCTGCAGCTTTCCCTTTCGTTACCATCTGTTTGAGTCAGATAGATATGGCTGGATTCAGATCCAGGCCATTTCCAAGCTGCCCTGTCCAAGGTAGTGAATTCTCTATGGTGATAGATATGACAGCTGAGGCAAATTTCACACTTGCCTTCTAGTTTGTTAGCACTTCACATGGACTTACTCAGAGTCCAGTTTTATAAATAAATCCCCAAATTATTGACTGCAAATCTCTTTTAATTTTCTTTTTATTTCCCCTGCCTCCTCCACATGCAGAGATTGTTGCCTTCTTCCATTCCCTATCATGAGCCTAGGAAAACCAAGCTATCTTTTCATGGACAATGTGCTCGATAATCTTCCACTAGCAGATTTCCTTACAAATGGAGTATATATGAAACAAGAGAAAAATATTTTTTGTTAGGCACACTGTCTAATTTTCCTGGCCCTAATCTCTGAGTTCTTTTATCTCTGGGCCAGAATATTATGCTTATTTTTGTGGTGAGCAAAGTCAGACAAGATCACTGCCTTTGTGGAGCTTAAAGTCTAGGAAAGAAATAGATTTCAATCAGATAATTAAAATAAAGGGAATATTGCAACAAAAAGTGTGCTCCGCCCTAAAGAAGTACTTGCTGTGAGTGTATAACAAAGAGGATAAATTTAATTTGGGGAAATGGGAAAGGCTTCTTTGAGGAAGTGTTTGAGCTGAGAACTGGAAGGTTGAATAGGAGTTATTAATAAGAAATAGGAGTGTTCCAGAAAGAAGAAAAGATGTATCTTAGGGCAGGGAGAATATGGCAAATTGTGCTACTGAAATAAGGCCAAATTTCTAAAGCACAGCAAATAAAAGTGATGTAAGATGAGGCTCAACCAAATGTTAGCGGTTTCTTTGTTTACTTCTTGTTCTTTATTAATTAATCTATAAGAAACCATTGAATGATTTTAAGCAAAGAATAACAGAATCAAATTTGTGTCTAATATGGAATATGATGATAAGAGAGGTAGAGGTGACACTGGTATTGAAGATATTTACTCACAAGATTTTTTGTGTTAGCACCTGAATAAACAGTGAGCGATACCATTGGCTGACAATAGGGAACACTAAAAAGAGAAACATCTGGAGGAAGACCACAAGTTTTGTTTTATTATTAGAACTACTCTGGAAAGCCTTTAAGTCTTCCAAATGTATACATCAAATAGATAATTAGGTGGTCAAGTCTGAAAATGAGATAATTCGGGATTAGAAATGAAAATTTGTGAGTCATCAGCATATAGGTATAAGTGAGGCTGTGGGCATCGAGAAGAGCATGCTGTGGATTCTGAGTCTGAGGAAAACTAAGAATAAAAAATAGTACAACTCTGTGATACATAATTGAGGTTCTGAATCCAGATTGTGTCTAAATTTTGATTCCTTCATATAGCAGTTCAAGCCCCTTGTGTGGCCTCGAGCAATTACTCAACCTCTTAGAACCTCTATTCTCTCATTGGTTAAAAAAATGGAGGTAATAATACTTAACCCCTAGGACTTTGTGAGAATTAAATGAAATAACACATGTAAAGTTCTAAGATCAGTGTCTGGCACATAATAAGCACATACTGAAAGTTAGTTGTTTCTTCTGTTTCTTATTCATCATTATCATTATTTTTATCATCATCATCATTATTGATATTAGACAAAAGATGGTAAATCTGCAAAGGATACGTGGTTAACACGTGCATTGTCAACATGTTGATGGAAATAATCAAACTGAGAAACAGAGCTAAAAAGAGAAGAGAAAGAAGAAATGACATCTTCTAAGAAGACAGGAATGACTGGGCTCCAAACCAAAGCTCAGGTCAAGGCACTGGCCTTAGGACAAGGCAGGACAGCTCTTCTATTGTAAGAGAAAGAAAAGAAGAGAGGAAGGATACAGACAACTCAACTATTTGCTCATGGGTAGTTGAGGGAGTTCCCATCTGATGGCTTCTGGGCTTTTATGTTCTCTTTAAAAAGTATAAGCAAGATCCTCTCCTGAGAAAGAGGATTACAGACGTACAGAGGTGGGAGGGAGATGGAATAGAGAGTGAATAGCCAAACCTTTTAGGAATGTGAAGAAAGTTTGGAGATTCCGGCAGTGGGTAGGAGAGGAAGCTGACTTGATGAAATACAACGTGAACCTTGGTGGTTCTGAGAGACCATTCGAAGTCAGTGAGAATAAATTTAAAGTAGAACCAATATGTTTTATCTTATAACTTATTTGTGATCTCATCTTGGTTTCATGACACAATCACAGACATAGTGGACGTTTGGGTTCTTCAGGGGCAGTGTTTTAAAAAATGGGGGCAATATTTAACAGAAGGATAAGGGATTTATGGTACCATTAAAATGATGGATGCTGGAGTGCAAACTGGATGAGAAGGGAACTGGAGTAAATGCGCAAGAATAAAGAGGGGAGTCTGATGAGGTCCAGCAATAATATAATGACAACTAAACAGAGAGTTAGAAGGGGAGAAAGCTACTGTGAGAGACAATGCCTGTATTCAAGCTGTTGGAAAGAGGCCACCATATGCAGGATCTTCCTCCCCAATAACTTTAGTCTTCTCTCCAGAAGTTTCTGCCCCACCTCCATACCAATGATCAAAGCAAACAAAATGCCTTTGTTTGTAACCAATGAGTTCATCAACTCCTGATGTCATATTGCTGGTCACTTTTTTTTTTAATTGTCAAACGATTAAATTAATGAATAATATATGGCTGCTCTCACCTCTCTTTCCTTTCTTTGCCTCAGGAATATTATTTCTGTGCCCAACCCTACAAAAGTTCTATTCTCCGCTCTTCAACGTTACTAATGTTCTCTCTTCTACCAAATTCAATAATAATTTTCATTAATTATCTTGCTTGATAAAAAGTAAGGACTTTGAGAGGCAAAGAAAGGAAATTTTAGGTGGAAAGAAAGGTATGTGGGCAAAACTAGAAAAGGATTATTCAAGGTGCAGTGCAGAGCCTATGGACAATAAGGATATATGTTAGAGATAGCAAGAGATAAAATTGGAAAAGTAGGACAGGGATGACTTCAGCTGACTTTTGCACACTAGGTTGTCTGTTTAGACTTAATTCTATAGGCAATGGGGGAACATTCAGTTTTTAACAGAGAAACAACATAAAGACAGTGCTATTTTAGGAAGATTAATCTGTTCAACTTCAGAATAAGTTAGATGTGACTAAAGGCTATGGATCTAGTTAGGAGGATTAAATTCCATGCAAGAAGCATTTATTGAGCTTTCCTATGGACATGTGCTATCCATTGTCCTATGGACAAACAACGTGCTGGCTCCAGGTATAATACAAAGAAAATATAATATGATGTATGTTCCTTAAACACTATCAGTCCAGTAATGGGAGCAGTGGGGAAGAACTTTGAAAAAATAGTTATAAAATAAGGTATTACAGGAGATGTTTCAAACAAGAAATATTCACTAAAGTTTATGTAAGTTTCAAGGAGCAATCAGTTAATACCAACTGAAGTAGAGGGTTACTAGAAGGTCTCACAAAGTTGACATGAGTGAGGTTTTCAAGGATAGAATATCAGTTTCATCAGTTGGTGGAAGTGATTTGAGGGTTTTGCCCTTATTACACTACAGTCTCTGCATACTGACTTTACAACTCCCAGCCCCAAAGGCTAGTGTTGGCTTGGAGTTTCAGGTCAATGATTGTGGAGAGCTTGAATATGAACCATGCTCCATCCTCTAAATGTTCTGACTTGAGGGGAAATCAGAATCAGGCTGCTGGAACAATCCGATTCCTGCAGTAATGAGATATTGTTGACTATTGATCTACTAGAAGACTGCATTGATGATCTGTCCTGTTGGTGACTAGGGAGCAGTGAAAAGAGACACAGAGGAGGGAGTGATGGCTAGAAAGAGAGAAGGTTATGAATGGTCCAGGCCTCAAGCCCATTTTAAGAGACTCTGGTTCTACTTTCTTCGGGTTCAGAGTTAGGGGGTGACAGGTTAACACCTCAGCACAGGAGACAGTGAGGGCTGCTGGCAAGAATAGAAAAATGGTCAGCTACATCACTGACTAGCTCTATATTCTCAAGCAAATAATCTTTCTTGACTTATTGTCCCTACCTGTAAATTGAGGATCATAATCCGTGACCTTTTGTCATCACACTAAGTGAAAAATGAGATCCTGTAGGTGAAGGACTTTGAAGTCACAAAGACAAAGGAGCTCTTACATAAAATTTTCAGAGAGTAGTGTCAGCATCAACTAACATTTATGAGTGCTGTTCTGCACAGTGCATTTCATATTATCCATTTCCTAATATTATCCTAATATCCATTTCATATTAGGTACACTGAATTAACTAAAACTACAAATTTTCCCTGTCTTTGGAGAATTTGTTTTTCAGAAATGGATAGCTTTAGAGGTGATATAAATATATTCATAGAAGAGATAAAGGTTTCGAAGGAGGATAAAGAAGTACTTTTTTTTTTTAATGCCCAAACCTCATCTTTGGCTGACTTGAGAATTTTATTCATTTTTACCACTTGTATTTCTTGTGCTGATACCCCAGGATCAAGCAGGGCCCATTAAGGAGTCTGATCCTGCAAACTTTGTAGTCAGCTATTCATGAGCGGCCTATCCACAGTGCAGTGGCAGATAGGAAGCATACAGAGGCCTTTGACAGACATCAAAAGCAGGTACTAAGCATGAAATCTGCCCTGGTTTGGGAAAGTAAAAATGAGGGGAAGAAGTAAACAGGTCTTGGGTGGGATCGTACTAGGAGCCATCTTAGATCCTGCTGTTGGGATTGAGAGAGTGTATAATAATGACATCAGAAATAGAATCTTCTCTTAGTGTAGGGATTGGAAATGCTGGGTATCTCACACTGCAGATCTAGTGCTCTGGAAGCCTCTTATCTGATGTGTGACTGCAACTATTTTCCCAAGAAAATTAAAGTGACTTAGTCGGCTAACCTGAAATTCCCAGCAGGGCTGTGCTGGAGGATTGGAAGTTTCTCACCAGACTTTGGAATCCCAGAGAGCAGAGCTCAGAGACCTTAGTGGTGGGATTCCACTACCACCTAGTGGGCAGTAAAGGTGCTGCCTCCTTGCCCCTCCTCACTCCAGAGAAAGTCAAGGTGACTGGGAAGGAAACAGCCAAGAAAGAGTTTAATTTAGAGAACTACTTAAGGTCAGTGTGTCTCATATGACTATTAGTCCTTCTCAACCAACTTGAGGAAAGGTATCTGACTATTTTATTGGTTGGATGAAAGAACGTGGGGGCCTGCGACTCTCCCCCTATGACCCCTGGGACCTAAATGTGTCCAGCCTGCTGCAGGTTAGTAAACTGATCAGAGAAAGGCATCAGGCCTCACAAGAGAATATTTCTTTTTATATTTGATGTGAGAGAACTTAAAATTTTACTGCAAATCAATTCTCTATAGTCTAACTGTAGTTTGGTCATTTCTATTTCTCTTGCCGCCCCCTTATGCACTGAATATGTCACCTTGGGAACAGATTTTTGATGGCAGATGCAGTACTCACAGTTTTATATGTTAAAAGAATTATTGTCCATTTATGTATAGTTACAATGAGACTAAAACTTAGGTTCGCTGCCCATAAATAACTCATACTTTGGAGGAGCTGGAAGGCACATAAACAAGCAATTGCAGAGAAATGTGATAAGAGCCTATGAGGATTAATTTTATGGGTCAACTTGGCTAGATGATGGTTCCCTGTTTTAGGTCAAACACCAATTTAGATGTTGCCGTGAAGGTAATTTTTGGACGATACCAATATTTACAATCAGTAGACTTTGAATAAAGCAGATTACCCTCCATATTGTGGGTGGGCCTCATCCTCCCATTTGAAGACCTTACAAGAAAAGACTGAATACTCCTGAGGAAGAAAGAATTCTACCTCCAGACAGCCTTCAGACTCGACCTGCAACATCAATTCATCCCCGGATCTCCAGAATGCCAGCCTGTCTTACAGATTTCAGACTTGCCAGCACCATAATTGTATGAGTGAATTTCTTAAAATAAATGCAATTATATGAGACAGAGAGAGAGAGGACACAGACAGAGAGAGAGAGAGAGAGAGAGAGAGAGAGAGAGAAACTAATACAGAGCTGTAATAGACAGCTGTTCAAAGGGATCTCACAGAGAAGTTTTTTCTGCTTGAGGAAATAAAGGTGAATTTACATCAGTGATAACACTTGGGTTACTTTTTCAAGGACAGGCAAATAAAGTTTTCCACGTGAGGAAAGAAAAATAAAATAATCTGCTCAGAGGCACTCATTGTGCAAGTCAAGTAACTTTAGTCGATGGTGCCCAGGATGATAAGAGTCTGGGGATGAGATAGAATGGAGCAGGTTACCTAGGACAAGGTTGAGAAAGGCTTTGATTGCTAAGAGTTTGGCCTTTATCAGAGACACTAAGATATTTGATGTTATGGGTGTGAATACATAGTGTGAATTGAAGGTAAGAAGTGGGATGTCTGAGTTTCTTCCAAGGTTGCTAGGGATAAGCAAGTAAACCCTAGGAGGCCTACTGTACATTTTAGCTCAAATTCTAACAAGAAAAATTTATAGATGTGAAGATTCAGAGTCAAAGATAACCCTGCAGAAGTTCTTCAGGGTTATCTTTGAAAATAGGTGTTCTCTTTGTTCTTCTCTAGTATCTTATTGAAAGAAAATAGAGTATGATGGTTAAGAGATTTGGCTCTGCCATCAGATTACATTAGGTCAGGATCTCCCCTCCACGATTTAGATAATCTTGAACCAATTACACTCTAAACTTTCATCTCTTCATTTACAAAAAAGCTAATAATAGTACTTGCCTCATAGGGCTGTTGAGAGGATTAAATGAGATCATGCATGCAAAGTGCTTGGCTCATTGCTGGGCACCTTGCAAAAGCTCATTAAATGTTATTTATTATCAGGATAAAGCTTTTTAATCAAAAACTTAGCACTGTTTGATATGAGGTTGGCAATTTTTTACAAAGGTTAGTTTCTAATACTGTTTCACCCCTTTTTTTTTTAAATAGTCATGCTGGCGTATTGATCAAGAGCACACACTTCTGTCTACTGTCTTTGAAGATGATCCATTAGGGCTTCACCATGTTCTTGTTTTACCAAAGGGAAAGAAGAAAGACACTAATTCCGATTGTGTCAATCAATAGCCAGGATACAGAGAAGTTCAGAAGATATATTACTTACCTATTCTGGTGTTTAACTTGTACTCAGGCCCTTAAGGATCCCAGTGAGCCACTGCGGAACCTGTGTAAGGGTGGTCAGGATGTGTTGTTTGTTCTAATGTCATGTTTAAAAAGAAAATGTATCTCATACAATCTTCATCATCTCAAGCTTCCTGTACTTTTCCTATAACCTCTAAATTTCTGCTGTGGGGGCTGTGGCTAAGAGGTGAAGTGATCAGATGGTTAAATGATTGAGAAATAGCCTCATTGAGAGCCTGAGGCAGCATGGTACTCATTAATATATTTTGCTCAGACCCCTGGGGCAAGACTGACAACTGGACAGTTGCACTAGTCATCTGCCTAGAAGTTGGTATCAGAAAAGTATATTCTCCTACAAGGTTAATGCTTGTTAAATATTCCTATATTCCTATAAGATAGGTATTGCACAGATCATACGATCAGTTGAGACATTTTAAGCCACGATAAATTTGCACAGCTATAAAAATAATGATTCAAAAATGTACACATACACACGCTTATGCACATGTACACCAACACAAACACATATACACACATCCCCAAGTATCAAATAAAATTCAGGGCTTCTTTATCTGCCTTCCGTGAGAGGAGTCCCAGAGAACCTATCTCAGATGAGACTCTCCTAAGCTCAGGGCTTCTCTCTCTCTGAGCCCCCAGATTCCTCCTTAAAGAAATGTTAAGAGGGCTGCTAAGTTCTGAAAACTATTTTGCTAAGTTCAGAGTTAAATTTTTGTGTTCAATGGTAGCAGCTATTTTAAGATTATGATTTAGACGAGATTTGTCTCCCACTAATTTTGATTTCTCAGCTTTTATCTTTTGTGTTGGTACTGATGATATTCCAATATTTCATATCTATACTTTATATATTAAAATACTTTTTATTTGAGGCAAGTATATAAATACACATATTTGTCTCAAATCTTACACAATAGTAATAACACTAATAACATCCGCAACATCTTCACTTTCATGTTGCTTTTCAGAGGAATACATATTATTCCATAATTTATACCATACCTAATTTATAGCCATAAAAGTTGTCTCCAAAGGCCGTCATGGTTATAAATCTCATGAATCTTATTTCTATAAATCCTAGAGTCATAGAGTAGATCTTATTTCTTCTAATGGCATTCTCTAGTCCTTAACTGTATAACCAGGTGAAAGTTGGATTTTGACACATAGTGGTCTGAAGGTTATTTCTCTTATTAACACATTGTCGAGACTATGAAACAGGCTTGGTTCACCCAGTAGTTAAGGTGAGAAAAACCGAGGACCAAAGAATTAATGCAAAACTAGAGCATGAGAGATCTAGACTGTGATCTTAGCCTTGACATGACTGCTTTGGGGCTCCAGGAGTCACTCAACTATCCAGGACCCAATTTCCCCATTTCTTATAGGACTGAATTGGCTTAATTAAGTAATAAACTTTCAAAAACATTTAAAGATGTTTTATCAAACAAAATCTTCTGATTAATCTAATAGTAATAATAATAATAATAATAATAATAATAATAATATTTTCAACAAACACTCTCAGAGTAAAGGCTGTTCACACTGCTGAGGAATGAAGAACGTTTCCCCTCAGCTGTCAATAGCAGACAGTTCTCAGTGTCACACCTCTTTGGGGACTTCCTCAGCTAAAGAAAACTGCCACACTCCTACCCACACCTCCTTCAAGGGCAGCTTTCATCCAGTGACTGATCAATACAGAATACAAAGGCTTGTCTCCCTATTTCGAATCACGACAGCTTCAGAGCTGCCCATGGGATTGGCTGAAGACTCAGTGGGGACTTTATCACAGCTCAACTTGTCCTTCTGTCTGATCCTGCTTCCTTTCCCGCCCTTCCTTAGGCTGACCCAAGAGTGCGCTGTCGTAATCAATGTACTGATCTCCGACTCAGAGTGCACTCCTGGGAACAAAGTTGTGATATCAGCTAACATTGCACCCTCATTATGTTTCAAGACCTGTGATAGATTTTCCCCATGCATGATCTCCCTGAACGCCTGCACGATCTTGCACAGGAAGGCAGTACAGTACAGAAGATAACATTACAGGTCTTGGCATCTTTAGCCTGGGTGCGTTGTATCATGTGGTATTGAACCTGGACAATACTTTACCCTTTCAAATGCTCTTCTCTCATCAGTAAAATGGACCTTATTAATAAAACTAATATTGATATTTATTGGAAATGCTAAACAACTCCTAATACTAAACCCCAAATACTGAACAAGATAACATTTTCAAGGAGTGGCATCCTAATGGCATTTACATGAATTCAACTACATCTCTTGAAAAATTATAATTGTACCACTTATATTATATAGGCAGTGGAAACAATCCAGCCTAAAATAATCAGCATAGCATAGGAGTGAGGGAAAGGGCCCTAGGGCCTGCCTGCATGGGTCCATGTCTGGTGCCATATTATACCTCAGTTTCCCATCTGTAAAATGAAGATAATAATAGTAACTACTATAGCATGTTTCAAAGATTGAATGATTTAATGTATGTGAGGTGTTCAGAAGAGAATCTAACATGTAATAAAGCTCAAAAAAATATTAGTTAATAAAAAGTCATTGCATGTTGCAAAAAGAAGGAATGGATATTTTTAAAAAGCAAATAAACAATGGTTCACTAACACACCAGAGGAAGAAAATGAAATGTTTATTGATGCTCATTAGTAATTGCTGACTTGCAAAGAGTTAGGAAAACACATACAAGTCTAGATTCACAGAACCCTGTAAAAAGTGTTATATTTTATGAGAATTTTAAGGAATTTTCAGGGGTCACTTTGAAATTACATACTCCCTTTATTCATAGATGACTCTACAACTTAATATTCCTGTAAGGAGGATTTCTATTATGAAACAGCGCTTGTCACAACAAATGTAAATAATTGAAAATTATTAATATTAAATAAATGTGAAGTGCTTAGAATGATGCCAAGCACCTGTTAAATGCTATATAAAAATTTTTTTATAATTGTTATTCTTCTTATTTTACAAATCAAAGCATATTGATACTGAAGAGCGCTTGAGATCAGTCCCAGTCATCTGACTTGAAACTCTAGGTTCTTAACCACTTTGCTGTATTTGAAAGTATGAAATAAATAAATAAAAGGAAATCTGTCTGGTTGGAGGAGTGCATAGTGGGAGACTCTAATGCATTACCTCCATCACCGCCTCAGTCCCTGAAACACTTGAGGGAACTCTGGTCCTATAATATTCTGTGGAGCATGGTTTGAAAACCCACAGAGGGTAATGCTCCTTCTAGTTCCAAAATCCTATGATTCCTAGTAAGACTTGTGCAAATCCAGTCACATTTTCAGAGAGTCATTTGCAAGATGGCTTCTCTGATCTAGGTGTGCAGCCTGCCACTTTACGGAAAAATTCATTTCTATAAGCTAGACAGGTTTAATCCAAATCCTTAGAACAAATAAAGATAACAGCTGACATTCTGACCTCACATTCCATCTACACCAGGACATGCTCTTCAGCCACAGAAGCCAGAGACCATGGCAAATGTTCTATCCTGCTCATGTCTAACTAGGTCTTTCCTAGAAAACATTATAAAGAAGGGATATAATTAACAGAGATCCAACTGCATAGATATTGGGAGCGAAGAAGAAAATAATTACGTTTATTCATGCTTATAAGACTTGGCCTTTTGGAAGAGTACAGAATCTCCTGGTAAATAGAGAAGAAATTCTTGCCACCTGCTCCCTTACATCATCCATTTGAACTTTTCTCTTACTATCAGCTCTTACTACGAGTTCCTTGACCTTGGCTCTCCACAAAGCACTTAACCTTGTTCTCAAGAGCTATTGTAGTAATTACTGCTAAGCTTTGCCCATCTGGAAGCTGCCGAACCAAAACCTTTGCCAGGTGGAACCACTAGCCCATTATTCTGTAGCTTTTACCACTAGGTCAAGTGTAGTCTTGCTGCCCAGTAACATGACCCTGTCATGTTGAAAGAGGGCAAGAGAGAGTGCATGAAGGGTGGCCGCAGGGGCCTGTGCTTGTTTTTTCCCAGTGGCAATGTCCTGGTATTTGAAAGATCTACAGAAAGTTAATTTAGTAGGATTAACACACCATTTTAGTGCATGCAAATTAGCCTATAAGTAAAACACCTGAGTGCTAAGGATTTGAACTCTGACCTGAATCTGGGTCTGGGGTTAAGAAGTCCACCCAAGGCCTAGAGAGAGGACCAGCACCCGCTAGCACGCAACCAAGAGATTGCTGAGAGGGCTCCCAGAGAAACAGATGAAGTAGTTGAGTAATCTCATCAGAGAGTCTGTCCACAGGGCATGGAAAGAGAAGTGAAAAAGTACAAAGCCAGGATGGAAGCTGAGACCCCAAACAGGGCTTGGACCAGGGTTAGGAGGCAAGCCTGGGAAGGAGTCTCTGAGGTGCTCCAGGGGACTTCAGAAGCTTTTTATAGAGGGGGCTGGGGGTGGCAGGAGACCTTAAGGGTTACTGGGTTGATGGAGGCACTAAAGTCCTAACAGAAAGAGAGGTGGGCCTGATGAAAGAGATATCTTACTCAGAGCCTTTTCTATGCACTCTTTCTGCACACCTTCCAGTGTTTGACTTCCAAGTGAATGTTCCCAGGGAAGTGAAGATGGAAACTTGTAATGGGTCGGTGACATAGCACTATCTGTGTCCATCCTCAGAATCGGTGAGCTCATAAAGAAGAATCAACATGAAAGAGCAGCAAAGAAGAAATGAGAGAGAAGGTTGAGGCTATTATTTTCTACTCTGGCTCCATTATCCGTGGCCCAGGATTTTCGGAAAATTATTTATAACACTCACTTTTGCTCTGCAGATTACTACCGACACTAAATTAAGGCAAAGTATGCTTTTTCTCCCCTTGTGGTTTCTATTTCTTTATTTTTTCCTTTTCAAACCTAGTTGATATTTTTGATAGAAAACTATATAAAATTTAGTGAGGATATATAAGGGAAAGGCTGGGCAAAGGCTGGCCAGAATCGGGACTGTGTCTGAAAAATGCAGGCTCTTCGCATGGCAGAGCAGCTTAGATTGGGAGCTCTAGGAAGCTGGCACTGGGTCCCCACCCAGCGCTGTGGCTTGATGGGCAATGTAGCAATTGGGAATGCTGCAGATGCACATCTCAAAAACACTACCTACAGTGGCTTAAACAACTAGAAGGATCACTTTCCTTCTACAATGAGCATTCTCAGGGATAGGGCTGCTGCTGTATGTTTACCAGCTCAACCAAGCCAGCACTCAGGTCTCACAAGTCTGATTTTACAGCCTGAGCCACATGTACTCACAACAGAGGAAGGGAGGAGAGGAAAATACAGCAGCTACATCAGGGGAACAGGCTTCCCCAGAATCTCACATTAGGCCCCACGCATGCCTCCTAGACCAGGCTGTGCTCCCAGGCAAAGGAGCTGGATGTGGCCCCAAGCGGTCAGCAGTTCCTGCCTCAGAGGGTAGTAAATAGTTATAGAGAGAGGAAGAGAAAGAAGAAAAAAAGGGAGAAAGAGTAAAGATAGAAAGAAGAGAGAAAGAATGGGAGGGCAGATGGAAGAAGGAAGGTGAGGGAGGGAGAGAAGAAAAAAAGAATCCTGGGCTTGAATTAAGAAGAAATGAATTTCTATGTCAGCTCTATTGTTAACTAGGAAGACTTGAGAACGTCAAATTCTTTGAGCTTCAGCTTTTCTTAAAACTTATAAAGTGAGGATACTTGTATCAACTCTGCAAGTATATTATAAAGATTAAATATTTAAAGTATGTAAAAAGTCATCTTATAAACCGTTCTGTAGTGCTAATCGTTTGTAAAAATGATTGCTCCAACATGAGAGCATGATTGGTGACAGCCTTTTGGCACTGCAGGTCAATTTCCAAGAGCAACTGTAGCATGACTTGAGCTTGACAAGCCTCTCCTCCCAGATCTGACATAAAATGAAATGGATACTATACTTTCAATGACATTTTCAGGCACTGATTTTACACAGGCAGAACTAAATTGCTGACACCTTAACAAGGTCATAGTGAAGAATGACCATTAGATGGCAGCAGAGTTCTTCCCAGTTACTTCAGATTTCCCAGGGATCCTAATTAAAGAAGTTCTATAGCAAAGTAAGCACTGTTAAAAATATGAATGCCACACCTTTGCTACACTTATTTCTCTTTGCAGACTTTTCACAAGCTCTTTTTGTTTGTCTTCTCTGGAGCTGGAAGTCAGCCAGCTCAGTAGAAACATGGAGTGGAGGTGTAGAGGGATTTGAGAGATAGGCACACAACCTTAGCCAGGATACTGATAAATGAGAGTTTCATCACCTGGAAAATGGGAATCACAATAGTACCTATGCCATGGAGTGTTGTAAATTTTAATTAAAATTATATCTGTAAAGCACTTAATACAGTTTGGGGAATAAAATAAACACTCAATGTGTTTGTAATGTCTCCTCATCTTTCTCTGCCATCAAGGTTAGCAGCCGCAGCAGCCGTAAGGGTAATGTAGCAAGAGGAGAAAAAAATGGTATTTTAGACCAAAACTCTGATCATAGCCATTTCTGTCTTCCTAAAGAGCGAACTTCTGCACCTCTGGAGGGGATCATCTTTTAACAAAAGAAAACATTTTGATGAGGCTTCTGCTCCAAGGGAGATGGGCCCATACTGCATGAATGAGGATGAGGCAGAGAGAAGCTGAATCACCATCACCAGATGTGAGCAAGGTCGGCAACAAGTGTGTAAAGAAGACCATGACTGGGAAAAAGTCTGGGAGACGAGGGGCCTAGAACCCCATGGTGGGAGAAAGAACCAGAGAGAACCATTCCGGTAGATTGGAATGACCAGGAAAATCAAAGAACAGGAGTGTCTCTTGAGCAGATTTGAATTATCTGTCATGCTATGATGTGAATACCCATCCTATCTCCAAGCCTTCAACAAAGGTTTAATGCACACCCACTGCATTACTAGTGCTGTGGGTGCCATCCCATAAGAGGCAGAAGGAAGTGATGGCCATGGGTCCCAGACAAAGAAACTTAGAGATCCAGCAGTGGAGCAGATGGATGGACTCTCGTAGGGGTCTGCAGAAACACTGGGAAGAGAACTTTCCTTACTATGTGGCAGTGCATTTAAAGTAAATTAAACTTTTTATTTGGAAATTATTTCAAACTTACGGAAAATTGAAGAACAAGAATAGTACAAAACACCTATAAACCTGTTGTCCAGATTCACCTCTTGTTAACATTTGACCCTATTTGCACTATCATTTGCTCTATATATCTATCTATGCACTCTCATATAACATTTTTGTCCTTTTCTCTGTAACTTTCCAGGGTAAAGTGTATCCCTCATGGCTCTTTACCTTTAAATAAAGAGTTAAGTGTGATTTCCTAAGAACAGAACTATTCTTTCACATAATCACAACATAGTTATCAACTTCAGTAAATTCAACATTGGTGCAGTACTTTAATTGACTATCCACATCTTCATTCTGTCAAGTGGCTCAGTGAGGTCCTCAATAGCACTTTTCTTTTCCAGGACAGGCTGCAGTTTAGGTAAATTATTAAATTCACTACTTATATTTCTTTAATCTTATTTAATCTAAAACTTCTACACAATCTTCTTTGTTTTCTTAATGGCTTTGATATTGTTGAAAAGTACCACTTGCCCCCTTTTAAAAAGATATATGGAATTCGTATTTTTACTTGTCCGATACTTCCTCAGGCATACATTCAGATTATACATTTTCACCCAGAATACAACATAGATGAAACTGAAACCTTCTCAGGTAACACGCATGAAACACATGATATCCAACTGTCCCTCAGTGGGGATGTTCATTTTGATCACCTGCTCAGTGTGCATTATTTCCCTCTTATGGAATTACTCTGTGTTCTCCTTGCAACAATGTCTAGGAAGACACATAAAATCATGTGGCTGTCGTCCTCTTACCATTTTCCCACAGTCTAGCACCCGGTAACGATTCATACCTGATTTAGTCTTTACTGTGATGATTGCAAACGATGATCTTCTGTCTCCTGCATTCCCTGCACACTTACTAGTCAGTACCCAGCATTCTACTGTAATCAGAAGCCTTCTTCCCCCATTTATATATGTATGTATGTATGTATGTATGTATGTATGTATGTGTGAATTATCTATCTATCTATCTATCTATCTATCTATCTATCTATCCATCTATCTATCTATTTATCTATCTACTTATCATCTATTTGGACTTTTGAACCCCCATTTTTTAATGGCTTATAACTCATTACTGTGCTTCGTCATTTTGATGCTTAAAGTATCTCAGATTTGGTCAATGAGAACCCTTTAAGGCTGGCTTCTATGACCTTGAGACATGTTCTTCTTATGCTTTTAAGTGCTTCCTTTCTTTCTGACACAGTATTTTCATCTTGAACCAGCTATTGCTGGTACAGTATTGGCCATTGCTCAGGAGATTCTTGTTTCTTTTTGGTATTAGAGACCAAGATTTGGGCAGCAGGTGCATTCATTGCTCCTGGGTTGACTTTACCTCTGGACCCTTCCAATAATCAGAGCTAGGAAATAGTTGCATGCACAGACACATATACATTTATACATGTACACATACATGCACAAGCATGAATATATACACAGACATATACACAGTTTAGAAATCATGAATTCTCATTGATATCTTGAATTCCTTTTCATCCCCATAGGACCTTTTTCTTGCCTTCCTGGACTGGAAATCTACTACTTTTTAATTTAATATTAAAGCAAAGGTTGATTTCATGAAAATAGAAAAATCTATGGCCAATTGACAACACACAATAGAGTTACAGTAGCAGAAGGAGAAAGCCACAAGAATTAGCTAGAACTGGGGGGAATAAATGAAAAAAAATCATTATAAATATATTTCCATTTATTTATATACTCATTTAGAAAACATTTTTAAGTGTCTACTAAGTTTCAAGCACTATTTTAAGTGCTGGGGAGACAGCAGTGAACAAAAAAATTAAAAGTCTGTAACTTTAAGAAACAGTAAGTAGTGTGAGGCACAACATAAAATTAATATAAAATAAATGTTCTTGGTGAAATATTGTGAAAAAGACCAAATCAGAAGAAGAGTGAAGGGTGCTTGTAGGGAATAGAGGTTGACATATTATAGAGTTTGAGGGCCAAGGAGTAGGTCTTTCTGATAAGATCATGTTTGAGATAAGGCCTGAAGGAAGTGAAGGAGCAGCCACAAAGATACAAGACAAAGGACCCAAGCAAAAAGTAAACAAATCTCCTCCTGGTAAGACATGATGGAAGAAAAGTCAGGGGGCTTTTGCCAGAGCACAAAATTCAATGTGTGAATTATTTATCTATCTATCTATGGGTGAGGGGAGAGTGGTAGAAGCTGAACTGGAAGAGGCCGTGCAGGATCAGGTCCTGCTGGGTCTGGAAGGATGAGCTTGTACTCTGGATAAGGTAGGAAGCCACTGGAAGAATCTAAGCAGAGCAGTGCCATGGTCTGACTTTTGTTTCACAATAATTACTGCAGCCATTCTGCGAGGAACATACTGAACATGAACACAAGGGAAACAGGAACGTTCAATTAGCGGGAGATGGTAGAAGCCAGAGATAAGCTGGAGACTATTACAATAATCCAGAGATGATAAGATCTATACTAAGGGTACAACAAGTGTGTGCACTTTAAAGATGGAGACAGGCATCCATGTAGCAAGCATTTACTAATGGTCTCTTTGTGTCATACGTTATGATAAGTCCCGTGGAATACAAAGATGAACATTACACAATCAAGCCCTCAAAGAGCTCACAGTTTTTGGAGACTGTAGTAAATGAGCCAGATGTATACACAGGTATTGCAGGTATTGAGAGTCACTTGAATACACACTGCAATAGTGGTGAAGAGTGGTCCCAACCACGTGCTGTAGTCACACAGATGAAATACCAGTTATCCATATATATAGACTCAGGGAAAGCTTCACAGAGTAGGTGATTTTGACAGAGGGAGGTGAATGAGATCATGAGAAACTTGGATGAGAGAAAGCATCTTCAGTTCCTGAATTTCCAGGATCAGTCGCAGTCCTCATCATGGCCTTCTGAGTTCTGTCATGCCTTTGGATACTGACAGAATTGTCTGCCATAATTTTACAACAAAGTTCCCTTATGTAATCCGTCTTCAGTGTTTCTTTTCCTTGCAACCAATGAATCGAGTCTGAGACATAAAGATAAGGATGTGGAATCAACAGATCAGATTTGGATCACCTAGATGAACATGGTGAAGGAGAGAGAGAAGTCAGGGACCATGTCTAGATTTCTGGCCAAGGTAGCAATATCATTAAAAAGGACAAATATCCAGGAAAAGGACCATAATTCAGTAAAAAATGACTGTGTTTTCAGACAGGATGAGTTTGAGCTTCTTGCATAATGTAGATGGTACACCTGAAGCCGAGGGGCAGCCGTGTGGGAATCGGAATTCTGGAAGGCATTGAGAAGCATTCCTGATGGAGCTATGGGAACTTGTAGGGAGAGAAAGAGACAAGTGTGGAACTCTGCAGAATGCCTATGCTGTGGGCAAAAAGACATCTTCACACATGAGACTAAAATGAGCCATCAGGAACGAGGTAAACTGAATAGGAAAGGAGGCCAGCAAGCACCGTGAGTGGAAAGCTTTTCCAAGGGAAAAATTAAAAGACCTTCCTTAGACTTCAAATGACCTAATTTACTGTGTCCATTTTATTTCACTTATTTGTTCAGATGACTTAATTCCTATATTAAGCTATAACTTAAGAGCTCAAACTATGCACTCTTGCCAGACTTAGCAGAGTGGTTAATCAACAGAGGTACACTAACTGAATAAATAATGGTCCATGATGCTGCGGATAATTCTGTGGAGCCCTAAAATGCTATTTTGTGGACTAGGATTATTTTTTAAACTGGAGTCAAGACAAAGTATGAGTAATAATGAAATATGTTTTCTATAAATGCAAATAATTAAAAGTAAATTAAATATAAATTTGCCTATAAAAATTAGTTGGAAGAGTCCTGACACACTCTTCTGTCACCTTTGGTGTCTCTTTAGATCTTAGAAGTGTCTGTCCATTGATGCTGTTGTTAAAAGCCTTGTGCCCTTTCCTCACGTACCTCAGAAACATTAGGTATTTCCAATCTGTCAAAGCCACTCAGCTGTTTGCCCTTTTTTACTCTCCCCTATTTATTTTAATCTGTAGAAACTCTCTCTTGTCATCTGTGGCCCCCAGGTAAGTAACTACATCTTTCTGGATCTCATTTTTTCCCATGCGTAGATTCGGAAGACTGTTGTACTTGTCTCTAAAAACTCACCTCAAACATTTTCTTTTCCCCTCTGTCTATTTAGTCTTCCTCGGGGAGCAGAGCTCAGTCCTGTCTCTATGTCTTGCCTCTGTGCTCCCAGGGTAACTGGGCATTCCAGATGTTTCAACACCGCACTGCAAGTGATTGCTGACTTTCTCCTGTCTCCATATTCAGTTAGCAGATTGCGGTTGGGGACCATATCTTACACATCTTTGAATCCTACATATTTAGTTGAGGGCCTGGTGTTCCACAAATGTTTGTTGAATTCTATCCAAAAGATCACCAATTTACTTTCTAATCATAAATACTTTGCTTTTTCTAATTTTAAATGCAAGTCAGATTTATGTCTCTTTCTTTGGTTGTGTGAACAAAGTAGAATGTAATGGAAATTTTGTTTTATACCTTATCTTTACATTTCTTGGTTTATTTTACATTCATTACCCAAAACTCCTATGAGAATGTGGAAAGATGGTGTTTCTTTTTTATAGAGAGAAATGGAGAAAAAGCAAGAAAAATTTCAAATATATTCTGGGAATTCAACTAGGAGTGAACTTGTCTTCCTCAATGTTGGACCCCAAGGTGAATGAGGACTTCATAAATACAAAACAATGAATAAATGAATGCTGTGGCCAAACCTGTAGTTTACAGTGGAAGGTGTGGTGCACAAGACTTGTGAAAAAGAATTAATATTGAAAACTATTCTGCTCAGGGAAGCTCTTTAAAGGCCAATTATAAGTGCGCATAGGGCTTCAAAATCTATGGTCAGTAGAAAGGATATTAAACAGCCGCTGGCAAAAGCACGGTGTACGCATTGTGTAGTGAGCTTGCAGGGGGCCGCCAGAAAATCTCCATGTGCAATAATGTCATTCTTCATGACCTTTTTAAAAGTCCTGTGAGGAAACCAGTCTTGTGGCCACCATCCATCACTTCCAAAGCCAGCAGCAAAGCCATCTTTGGCAAGACTTCTGCTCTCTAAGCCAAGCCACCAACAACTACTCTTTCACACAAGGCTTACTGGCCTAAGCTACACTCTGCTAACCACATAGGCAACGCCCTCATTACTGGGTTTCAAGAAAGCTATCGAGAGGGTGAGTGGGTAGCTGGGGAAAGAGGGCATATGAAACCAATTTCAAAGTGCAGACAGTAATTTGTAGAAAGTTGAGTGTGGGCTGTGACAGAGGGGTGATGAAATACTTAAAATTGGCCCAAAATGGGTTGTCTTTGTAAGAACAAGTGGGAAAAACATGTGAGAGGATTTAACGAGGGTGAATTTTGAATAGTGCTCTATTGCTATATCTTTTTAACATGTAGACTAAAAATTGTTGAACCTACTCCTTCTCCTGCCATATCCCCCTGGACAGTGTTTATAACGGTCAGTCGTGTCTTAATTATTAACGTGTATGTCGTTTTCCCTTGCAGACTTGGTAAGACTGGTGTCATTATTCATTGATCTGATTTCCTCCACTGTGTCTGGAATAGTGACTGACACATTTTCTTAAGTCGTATTTGTTTAGTTTATTTAACTTTATTACTCTAATAAAGGTAAAGAAAAATAAAAATCATTGGTGGCACTTATTATGAAGAATCAATTAGTAAAACTCATAAAAGCCTAAGAGTTGAAAGATTATATTGACTCCTGAAAGTGTGCCATACTCTAAATAAGGTGTCATTTATTATAAAACAATAAACTTACTACCTGATGTGGGGGTGAAATGGTGATCATTTGTGTCATTTGATGGCTATGTTTTGGATGATAGTTGAGCTCTTTATGTAAATCAGTATAATTAGAACTTCCATGTGGACTTTTATTTTAATAAATGTTAACTCTTTTTCTAGAATAATAATAGTATGAGGAAAGAAAGAAACAAAGGTAAAAAACCATAAATAGGAAGAATGAACTGGACCTCACCCAACTAAGAGCACTGATCTTCAGATGCCGGCATCAACCTTGCCTTCACCATGTCCAGACTAAAATCAGAATCTTTCTCTTCTGAATGTATGGAAATGTAAGTCTCCAGACACCATGAAGAAGAAAGGGTTAGCTGTCATATGGGTTGAGATTCAAGGAATGTTGAAACAACTGATCCTTGAAGCAGGGAGTGTTGAAATAATATGTTGTTTTAAGAGTCTTCACTGGGAGACTAATATTTCAACACATTTGAATGACTTCGCTGCTACAAAATGTTAAGGCTTTAAAAAATGAACCTGGGTAAGTAATAGGAGCTTCTAAGAGAAAAATCACTCAACTTAGATAATTTCATGGCAGAGAAATTGGGGACTTTGTAGTTAGAAATGTTCCCAGCAACCCCATCCCATGTTGTCAGTCTCCACTGAACATCGCTTTGAGTTGAACCCACTTTCCAAATTAAAATTTTAAGTTAGTGAGAGATAAATGTAAGATTCCCAATTTCTCATGAGGGAATTACTGAGGAAACTGACATTTAAGTGACAACATTTGATTTTCTTATAACTATTAAAAACACCATCTAAACCTATTTACCTTCACTCTAACAGGCACCACGAAGAACAAATAGTTACAATACACTTCTTTCATGGGACCGAGGAATGCTTAAAATTTAATTTTCTGAGAATTAGGGAAACTAAGATAAATATTTCCATCCAAACACTACAGAAGTCCATATAATATTTATTTCACAGTAATTTAGTGAGTACCTAGATGAAAATAATTCTGTGCTAGTGTCTTATCTACTGAATTTAAGTGAGATCCAGTTGCATGAGATTAGAGCTCCCTCTGAATGTAAAGGATATAATTCACATTTTTAAGATGAAATGATCTGGGTTACAAAAGCTACACTTATTAGACCAATGCCAGTACCTGGAACACTGAGTTTTTTCCTAATATTCATTAATTCCTTACCTAACATAAGGCTTATATTTTTATTATTTTAATTTTAATTGCACATTCTTTTATTTCTGATTCATCAATAATAATAATAGTTATTATTATTATTATTATTAAAGCACATGGAAATACAGAGATTTCAATAGGCAACCTAGACTTCCAAAGCAGCTTGAAAGGTCTTTTATGAACATTCTTAGTTCTCTAATAAATAGTAAAAGCTGGCCTATTGTACAGGATTTGTGAGAGAAGACTAGAAAGAATGTAACCTTGGCTTCTTATATTTGGACATAAAACCATGTCTTGTATAAAATAAGGGTGATTGTTTGTTCTTCATGGTCCTTTTTAGAAGAAAGTGTAAGTAGGTTTAGATTTTTTAATGGAGTTTTTAGAATCTGGGATCCAGGAATGCGTGAATCTTGCATTGCAAACCATATACTCCCCTCCCCTAATAGAGATCCCAAGTGATAGACATGAAAGGATCAGTAGCCAAATAAGAAATAAAGTATCGCTTCATTGCAAGGTAGGTGAAAGCACAAATTTCAACAGGATTCTCTGAAAAAGCTGATTTGGCATACCTGGCTTGAGCCAATGTCCAGACTGGGTTAAGTCTTAAGGCTAGTATCTAGCCTCTCTAAAACCAAAATATAAATCTTGGACCTCACTTTTTCTGATCAGCTTCATGAAAGAAGTAAATCTAAAGATATGGCAGCCGAATCGATGAAGTATATACATGTGTGTGAAGAGAGAAAGCAACAGAGCACTAAACCCGTCCTCACTGGTCATGCCCTCAGCTGGCTCATGCAGTCACCCAGAAGAGATGGAAGAGATAGGATGCCTGTCACATGAATGATTAATGGGTCTCGTCAATGCCAGTAGTCCAGCTCAATTAGCAACTTCTATTTTGGGGAGGGAGGAAGAGTGGTGTGGACCGAAAAGCAGGCAGCCCTCCCTCCCCACGTTCAGAACAGAGGTAGAACTCAATGAACTTCGGCGTGAGCCTGCTCTGATGGGAGCCAGCAAAAAAAAAAAGTTACAACCTTTCGTGACCTTCTCTTTATGGCTCGTGATCTGAGGACTGACAATTCATGTTTTAAATTAATGTGTCACATTCTTCCCTCGAGTCCGTCCACCCCAACCTTAATAATAACACTTAGGCAAAGATACTAAAGACCCATTTTTGTGATCAGAGGAAACAACAGCTCTCTCTATTCTCCCAGGCTCTGTTCCCACTCCAGAGTCTGTCTCGATAAATTGGGAAACACATAGTAAAAATATTTTCATTTTAAATTTTTAGATAATTTTAACATTGTGTCAGCATTAACTGTAAATAATTTTTATTCTCAAATAATTCTAAAACTTTTAACCTGAAAGAATATCCAGCTCCTCCCCAAAGCATGTCTCAGATCTCTTTGTCCTCAAACCAACTACTCTTAACTTTTCTATTTATTTCATATGATCGTTGCTTTCTTATTTTTAAATAGCATGTTGATTCTACTAGCCTTGAGAATTTTTTTTAATTTTAAGAATTAATTATTGACAACCTGCCACTGGAGATAAGGATTTAGCTTTTCTCCATCCAGCTTTCTAACATAATTATTTTATAACTTTTAGTTAAATTAATAAGTTTACATTCTTATGACTAACAAAACATCATTTACTGTCATGCCCCTTATAAACCCTCTTTTGTTGTTGTTATTTTTGGAGTTAATTATTCTCTCAATTTTTCATTTGTCTAGTTTTCTATGAACAAATTGATATTTTTCCAAGATCAGCAGTCTCTCTGCTTTAGGGCCATCAATATTGTTTTCCATATATTCAAGTATATCTTTTCTTTTCTGGAGACCTCCCAGAGACATCCATCCTTGTGTTCTTGTTTTAGTCTGTACTATTTTTCTCCTGTGTCTCCTACCTAGCTATAATTCTAAATATTCCTTTTGATGATCACCTGTGTAGATATCCTATTTTCTAGATGTAATATTCTCTTTCTGGTTCCTTATGTACTTTAATTTTTGTTCAAAATATATTCTAACACCATCCTGAGAAAAGGTGATAATAAGTTAAATTTTAAGTCCCAACATATCTGAAATATTCTATCATCTCATCTGATAATTTGTTGAGGTAAAGAATTTTATATTGAAAACCTCTTCTGTTAGGATTTGAAACTAAAGCTCCCTTGTCTTCTAACTTCCAGTTTTGTTTAGAATCTTGTTGCTAAACTGATTCCTAAGACTTTGGAAGGTACTTGTCTGCAGTTGAGAGTGGAACCACCTGGGTTCAAACTCTTAGCAACATTTGCTAAGTTACTTAAACTCCCTGGGTTTCTTTTTCCCTCTCTGTAAAACAAGATATGATAAAACTCTTTTCAGCATAAGTCTATGTCTTGGCTATTATTCTCTTTATAAGATTTTAATTTAGACGATAGAGAAATTGGGTAAATTTCACCTTCATGGGCCCTAATTTTGTTATGGATGAAAACAATTTTCAGCTGATAGTCTGTAATGGAAATATGCAATAAAACATGATATGTAATACTAGGCATATCCTACTCACACAAACACAAACGCACAAAGTATGGGGCATCAATTTTTGGAAAAAACATATATTGGGGTAAAATTTAAGTTATAGTCTTAAAATTATAATTTTATTTTGACTATATGAAAAAATAATCCACCAAGAAGCCAAGAGTTTTCCTTTTTTGCTCTCCAATCTTAAACTCCTCAGTCACGAGGTCACAAGCAGTTAAAATTTACCATATACTCAAAACTATCTTGGTCACAAGGTCACATGGTGAAGCTGAGGATGGGTAAAACTCCGGATTGAAAGTGGTGGAAAGAGAATATAGAATGTTGCCAGATACGGCAGGTGGGAAATATCCCTTTCTTGAAAAAACAAAAAATAAATAAAGTGTAAATAGATCAAATTAAATAGATAAATAAAACAGTTTTTGCTTTTGTTTTGCCCAATGAAAGTCTTTTGAAAGCCTTTAAAATGCTAATGGGGACTGCAAACCTACAGAGATTCGCTGTGCAGCTTTGTATATTGATTTAATCACAGATTTTACTGACTTTCGATTTTATATTAATATTCACCCAAGTAAGTAAACAAGCTTGGGAAAGCCTGCATTTATATTTCATTCTCAACCAGTTCACTACCACTCTAGCTATACGATCTGCAGGTACATTTTGAAGATCCCACACAAAAAGGGGAATATTCACTCGATTATGTACTATTAACCAATCAGTTAATTTAAAAGGGGGATGTGAGGAGAAAGGAGAGGGATACAGGTTACATTCATTCAGATCCATCAAGAAGCAGATGCCGAATTTGGATTAGGAATGTGAGACATTTATTGGCAGTGAGTAGGAGAAGATAGGGAGAACCTTCGGATCCCAGTGCAGGTCTAGCACCTATGAAGAGTCCCACCTCGCATAAGAATAGGTCGACCTTAGTACCAGGTCCTGCTAAGTCATTGGCTGAGAACAACACGGGAAATTCAGTGGGAAGTCCAGAAAGATAGCAGGTAGAAAGGTCTGTCAATTATGCTCCCCACAGCAGGAGAACTGAACTTTACAATGTCATGGCCAACCACATAAACATAGCTCTAGTCAAACAATTAAGACACAAATATTATAAATTTACAAATTTCGTAATTAATTGTTGCTATCTGAGATCATAATTATTATTTTGAAGTGGATTTCCCACAGTTTATTATGGTAATTAGTGCACTGGTAATGTGCTTCACCCTCATAGATGTGAAGCTGAATTTTGAAAGCACTCTGATTTGGAGCTGAAAAAAGTAGGCTGTTTGTCTTATGTCCTTGAGTAACTCACTTAACCTCTTTTTCTCAGTTTCCCTATCTGTAAATTGCTGCAACTATTCTATTAGAGTATTCTAAAGACTAAAATAATATGTGTGAAAATTCTAATAAATACTATGAAAATGACCGTTAGCGGAGACAGAACCTCAGGCAATATCCTCAGGTAATATAAGTTCTTTAGAAAGCAGAGAGTCTTCCTTCATTTAATGCATGGTCATCTTTTAGAACAGAAATAAATAAGAACCTGGTTAGTGTAATTTCTATCAAGAATCCCATGTTACAAGCATTAAATAATTGTTTTAGCTTAAGAAAAAATTTACCATTTACTCAAAGCTAGCTCATGTGTGCGTGTGTGTGTTTGTGTGTGTGTGTGTGTTCTGTGCCATGATAGCTAGATCAGAAGTCTATTAAGGTTGTTATTATGCATTCTTGGCTCATTTCTCTCATTCTTGCACTGTTATAGCTATATGTTTGACATGATTTATTTTACTAAAGATAAAAATGATATTAACATTTACTGATGACTCACTATGTACCAGACATTATGGTAGCAAAGTCTAATTCTATTTGTTATCTTCAATATCCTAAGAGTATAATGACATTCTTGAAACGGTATTGATTTTGTAATCACTATTATCTTTTATTTGAAAAACAAAAATGAAAATTAACATAACTCTTTTGGGAAAGGGGTATGTTGTGCAGTGAAAAAACAACAAGCTATTGTAATCCCATGAATCTTGAAACTGTTAAGATAGAAGAAAAAGTGTTTCATTCTGAACTTCCCTTTATTAGAACTTGGTGATATACACACAAGGTGCTGTACAAGATTAAAATAATGGTGATGTGATCATGAAATAAACAAAAAGGTCAAACTTTTGAAAATCCAATATAAGCAGGGCAGGATGGCTAATATGAAGTGTTTGCTATGAGAAAACATCGAAGAACAGACAAATCTTTCGTTCTCTCATTTAATATTTTTCCTACTTTGCTTGATAACTTTAATACATTAAATACTAGGATTTGATAGGCTTTGCAGAGAGAAAGGTCAGTCTTCAATATGGTGGTTAAGAGACCATAACCAGATTTAGACAAAATGTTTTCTATTCATTTAATAAGTGAGTGAATATAAATTGATTTATATATTTGCTAAGCCTCAGTTTTATTACTTACAAATGAAACTAAGAATATTTAATAGGATAGTTATGGAGAATTCATGAAGAAATGATTTAAAGTAGTTTTCACTGTCTGAGCCAAGTATGCATACAATTATTATTATCTTTATTATAACAAAGATATAATTTGCTCACTATGTTATAATATTAATTTTGTGAAAATTTCTACTTTTTATCAAAATTCCCAATATCTCTAATCAATTATGTAATCTCTAACTGGGTAAAGTTCTCCATCAGTCTTCTTGAACACAAGAATTCAGTTTCATGGCTGCTAGGACCATAATCATCTAGTACTCAGTTACTCGTACATCTAGGAATAGTCCCAGTTACTCCTTACCACAGGCATTCTAATAATATATACACCATACTTTCTTTCAAAACCCAGTTCCATAGTTAGGAATATGGTATTATGTCCATCAAAAATCTATAAAACCATCTGGCTACTTTTTAAAAATATTTTTATTTTTTAGTTATGGTTAGCATATGATATTAGTTTCAGGTATACAACATAATGATTAGACATTTATATAATTTATGAAATGACCACCACAATAAATCTAGTACCCATCTGACACCGCACATAGTTATTATAATATTATTGACTATATCTTTATGTTGTACCTTTCATCCCTATGATTATTTTGTAACTACCAGTTTGTATTTCTTAATCTCTTCCCTCTTTTCACCCACCCTTCAACCCCTCTCCCATCTGGCAACCATAAAATGTCCTCTGTATCTATAAGTTTGTTTCTGTTCTGTTTAAATTGTTTTTTAGATTCCTCATGCAAGTGAAGTCATATGGTATTAGTTTTTCTGTGTCTGACTTACTACACTCAGCACAATACTCTCTAGGTCCATCCATGTTGCTGCAGATGACAAAAAAAATCATTCTTTTTTATGGCTCAGCAATATTTCATTGTATATATGTACTACCTCTTCTTTGTCCATTCATCCATTGATGGACACCCAAGTAGCCTCTATATCTTGACTATTGTAAATAATGCTGCAATGAACATATGGATTCTCATGACCCTCTGAAGTGTGTTTTGGGTTTCTTTGCATAAATATCCAGAGTGGGATAATTGGGTCCTTCTTTGTCTCTTGATATAGCCTTTATTCTAAAGTCTATTTTGTCTGGCATAAGTATTGCTACCCCAATTTTTGTTTGTTTACATTTTCATGAAACACTTTTTCTATCTCTTTCAGTCTGTGTGTGTTTTTTTATCTGAAGTGAGTCTCTTGTAGGCAGCATATACAAGGGTTTTTTTTTTTTTTTTTCACTCTATTCAGCCACCCTATCTTTTGATTGGAACGTTTAATCTATTTGCATTTAAAGTAATTGTTGATTGATATGTAGTTATTGCCATTATGTTATTTATGCTTTTTATCTTTTTTTTTCTTCTTTCTCTTCTTAAGGAAGTCCTTTTAACATTTCCTGTAATACTGGCTTGGTGGTGATGAACAATTTTAGCTTTTCCTTGTCTAAGAAATTTTTTCTCTCTCTTTTGATCCTGAATGATAGCTTTGCTGGTTTGAGTAATATGGGTTGTAGGTTCTTGCTTTCATTACTTTGAATATTTTGTGCCAAGCCCTTCTGGCCTGCAAAATTTCTGTTGAAATATCAGCTGACAGTCTTACGGAAGCTCCTTTTTAGGTAACTAACTGCTTTTCTCTTGCTGCTTTTAAAATCCTTTCTTTATCTTTAATCTTTGGAATTTTAATTATGATGCATCTTGGTGTGGACCTCTTTCAGTTTATCTTGTTTGGAACTCTGTGCTTCTTGGGCTTGTATGTCTATTTCCTTAGGCAGGTTAAAGAAGTTTTCCGTCATTATTATTTTAAATTGGTTTTCAATTCTTTGCTCTCTCTCTACTCTTTCTGGTATCCCTATGATGCAAATGTTAATACTTTTGATGTTGTCCCAGAAGCCCCTGAAACTACCTTCATTTTTTGGATTCTTTTTTCTTGTTGCTATTCTAGATAGGTGTTTTCTGCTACCATATTTTCTAAATCTCTGATTTGATCCTCTGCTTCATCTAGTCTACTCTTGATTCTTCCTAAGGTATTCTTTATTTCACTAATTATATTTTTCATTTCTGACCTTTTTTTTTTATGTTTTCTAACTCTTTGTTAAATTTCTCAATGAATTCATCCACTTTTCCCCTAAGTTCATTGAGCATCCTTATAACCAGTGTTTTGAACTCTGCATCTGGTAGATTGCTTGTCTCCATTTTGTTTAATTCATTTTTTGGAGCTTTGTTCTGTTCTCTCATAGAGATATGTTTCTTTTTACCCTCATTTTGGCTGCCTTTCTGTGTTTTTCTCTATGCATTAGGTAGGGCTGCTATATCTCCCGACCTTAGCAGAGTGGGCTTATACAGTAGGTGTTTTGTGGGATATAGTGGTGCAGTCTTCCTGATCACCTAAGCTGGGTGCTCTAAGTGTGTCCTTTGTATAGATTGTATGTGCTCTCCTGTTGTAGTTGTGCCTTGGTTGTTCTTTGCACATCAATGCGAGGGATTGACCCTCAGGTTGATTGGTTGTGAGGACTGGCCTGTGACGACAGTGGAAGAGTTGTGCAGGGGCTGACTCTAAGAAGCAGGATTCACTTTAGTAGGGCTCTGGTACCTTCCCAGTCTGCCCTTTGGGTGCATCATCCTCAGAAGTAGTCCTGGAAGATGCTCCAGCTAGCCTGCCACTACGTGTGCAATCTGGGGCCTCCTGGAAGGGTCCCTGACTCTGGCCAAGTTCAGCCATAGCCTTCCGGCTACATTTTTAAAGTAGCCGCAAAAACGTTTATAATTTACATGAGAGTTAATGAGAGAAAATACTTAGTATAATGCACAGCACAATAAGTTATCATTAAATATTACTTTTACCTAAAAATACTACTGATAATAGTTATTGTTATGCTGATAATAAATCCTACACACAGCAAGAAGAATGGCATTGACAGTGGATTTCTAAAACATCCAGTGAGAATGAGTTGCTATTTAAAATGACCCATCAGTAACCTATTCTGACCATGAAAAGTAGAGAAATGGACTAGATTGGATTGATGACTACAGTGGTGAAGTTTGAGGGGTACTAAGTGAATAATCATACCAGTTTTAATTATGTTTTGGTAAAGGTTAAATTAAATTTCTCATGCAGACAGATTGACAGAATTATATGAAGGGTGAACAAATTCCTGTTAAAATAAGAACAAATTTAAACTATAAGAGAAAAGAGGGATGCTCTGTATCATTTCCAAAAATCTCAGAGAAAAGTGAACATTTAAAAAGAAAGGAAGAAAGGAAAGAAAGAAGGAAGGAAGGAAGGAAGGGAGAAGGCTTTCAAGGGAAAGTATTAAGTTATCAGCTTTAAGGAAGTAAATACATAACGTCAGCTGTAGAATCATATCATAGAATTCTTGAATAGGAAAAAAAGGTGAAGGAATTTAGGCAAATAAAGCAAAAATCAAAGACCTAAAGGAAGAGATTTGCAAAGACAGGATCAAAGTTTTGAGTAATGAAGAGTTTAAGCAAGAATCAAAGCTTTGACTGCAGTACTCTCAGTGTGAGTGAGAAAAGGCTTGTAGCAATGGGCTTTAGAGACAGGACAGCCAGGGTAAGAGAGAGCTAAGGAGGAAATGACACAATGACACAGAGCTTTGTGTAGAACTCCTTTAAGAGAAGAAAAAAAAAATCAAGGTAAAGAACAACTGAACAGAATGTAGTTATTAATCAAAGAAGGAAGAAAAAATAGTGGAGCAGCAGCCATTGAGGCTTAAAAAGTAAGTGATAAGGAGGAATTCTTGGAGAAGAGAAGCTGTCTGTGGCAGACAAAGCATCACAGCAGAGCTTCTTCTGTTACAAAATAAATGAGACAGGATTTACCTTTGGCTGCTAATAGCAAGTGGAAGAAAGTTGAAAAGAATTTGTATGATGAAAGAAAGGAGATATTAGCAACATTTTTTGAGAGAAGCAGAACGATAACATTCTTAAATTAGCATTAATAAGCCCTGTAAGTTTCAATTAGAAAGCTGGGCCAGGAAACTTGCCATGAAGCCTGACAAAAATCACAGGAATGACAGACAATGCAGCCAGCAGACACAGGGGCAAGAGAAAGTCTTTTTTCCCCCTGAACCACAGAGAAAATGTAGAATACCCCAAAGCCAGAAATCAAGAGTTTCTTATTTATAAAGATCTGATTGATTAACCAATTACTTTCCCCCTAAGACAATACAGTGTGTTAGAAGTGCTATATAATCAGTAAAATTCCATGAGAAAAGGTTAAATAAAAAATCTCAAATGAGTAAAACTGCATAGATTCATTTTTATATCGTTGCCGGAGCTTTCCTATTAGAATGTTCATGTCAGATTTTGAAAAATAAGGAAGTGAGAAAGAAAAGAAATAAATGACATGTAAGCTGACCATAGTCAGGTCTTCTGAAGATCTCACTACGTTCACGCTGATAGAAGAAAGGCACTAGTAATATAAATAAGGAAAAATATCCCAGAAGCCAGGTATGAATCAACAAAATAAAATACAGTCCATAAACGTACAAGTTGAAAGAAATTCCAACTATACTGAAGAGATGGATATTGAAAACAGACCCACAAAGATCCATAGTGCATACTTTGGAGAGAAAGAAGTTAAAAATAAAATCATGAAAATAAAATAATAATAAAATCAATAATACAAAAGAACAAGTGACTTTATAAAGTACCTGCTCTTTGTCAGGCACTAAGTGCTTTGTAAGCATTAACTAGTAATAGAATCATAACAACCCTCTAAGGTAGGTACTGTTGTTATGAGGAAACTGAGGCATAGAAAAGTTAGGGGATAACTTTCCCAAGGTCCCACAACTATGAAGGAGCAAAACCTGGATACAAACCTAGATATTTTGCCTGCAGCGTTTATATATCTGATCACGGTGATATATTGCCACTGTAAACTAAAATGTGGGGTTTTAAAAATCATTATCAATAACCTTATCCCTGAATAGATCTTTAGAGTTTATGAAGCATTTATATCCATGATCTTATTATTTTTTTGCATCACCATGAGAAAGATAATACATGAAAATAGCACATGCTTTCAGCAGGTGGGCAACAGCTGCCCAAGGAGGACCAAGTATCTTATCCAAGGCCCCACAGTTAGGGTAGTTCTTTTAATCTAAACCTTTTTGTCTTTTTGACTCTAAGTGCTATGACCTTTCCACAGTGTAGCAGTTGACTCAACCAGAAAGCAAGATAAGATTGAATAAATTCTTAATGTCAGTTTTCTTAAATAATGCATACCAATATTTTCCACCAACAAGTAGGGGCCAATGCTGTGTCTCTGTAGTACAGTAAGGTAAACTTAGAAGGGAGTTCCCACATGCTCTTGCACACACGTGTGTAGGTGTTCAGGAGTGGTGGGAGTAACCAGGGTAGACAAAAAAAAAAGAAGAAAGAAAAAAAGAAAAGTACTTTCCTAATAATAACATGGGAGAAGTGGAACCCATCATATGTACTTTCTGACAGTGTGAATGCACGATAAGAGACTTTTGATTCAGTTAACTAAAGTTGTTCTTCCCTTTGTTTCTTTTGATTTTGTTTTGTTTTGTGTGTGGGTGGGGAAGTTGTGGGCAAGGTTAATGGTGGTATGGGTGGTAAAGCAGAAAAACAATAGTTATGAAGAGAATTATGGAATCTTGCAAAATGAACTGAAATAAGAATAGCATACTTTGAAGAAGAAAATAATAAAATTCATTTGTAAAAAAATGATATTAGAGAGTCTCAAATGTATAAAAAATTTCTACTTACTCTGGAAATTTTAAGGGGCTTTTGTGATGGTTAAATAAGAGTTGTACATAAATGTATTTTAAAGTCAAAATTAAAATGGCTACCAAAAAAGATGATTTATGTAAAAATACTCTAAAAATTATGAAATGTTGTTGTGGTGTCAGATATTATTTTAGTTATGTTGTTGGCATAATCATTGATAGTACTTCCTGTGGTGCTACTCTTGGCTGGCCACTCACTGATCTCAGCTCCAACATGTTTGGGGCTCCGGTTCCTTTTTGTAGAAAACACACTGCCCATTTACTCCTCTGGAGACAATGGAATGGACATCACCTGTTAATACTAACTACACATCTTATCCTGAGAGTTAGTGAGCTGGCTCTTTTATATTTTCACCCAATGTGGAATGTGAAGAAATGGTCATAAATCAGCAAGAGAAGTTCAAGTTCAGAATTTAAAAAAAAAAATTCAATTTATTCATTGAAACAGGTTACCGAGAGAAATATAGGTATCTCTTTCCTAGAGATAGTCAAAAACAGTTTCCTGTTTGCCTTCAGATGCGTCGAAGAAAAGCTCTTAGTGGTGGGATGGCGATTGCTAAAGGGCGTAATTTTCAGGGACCTGTTTGAATTCCCAGACTGTGATATTATAACTTGTCATCTGTTTATTAAGTCAAGATATGCTATTAATCTAGACACTCACAGTTATGCTTCAATCCTACAGATCTTCAAGTAGCCTTAAACAGTTAATACAATTTTGAAGATGTTTTCGTTTCTGAAAATTGTTCAATACATTAGTAGTAAAAACATTGAAAAAAGCTATTTCAAGTAATAAATCAATATTGGATTTCTCTGTTTTGAATTGCTATTTCATCTTTTTTTTCCACCCAAAACTACTCCTTGCTCAGGCTGAGGAAAATCTGTTTGCTTTATTCACCCAAAATATAGGATTTGATGTTTCCTTCCTTATACAACTTCCGACTCAAATCCCTTATCTCTCTAAAAGTTGTGAAGGCGTTCTCTGCTTCCTTATCCTTTCAAGCAGTCCCAAAAAGTTGTTTCCCCTTTCGTTAAAAGGTATAAAAATGTCAATGCCATTTCTCTATATACAATATCTTTATTCTCATCGTCTAAGAGACAGGATGTGGTGAGGGTGTTAAGTGTCAGCCATGTCAGATTTCACTTCCTGCTTCATAATCAATCCAATATGGATCTATCAGGCCCCTGTTAATGCCCCAGCCTTTCCAGGGAGATCTTGCTGCTAATCTGACCTGGGCTGCTCTCACTTCAACTACCCAGGGAAAAGTTAACAATACCCGGCAATATCCCTCTCCTTCATCCCCCTTCTGTCCCTTCTTCCATCTTCATGGTTATAAAAATGAAGGAAATTTGTTACGACTGATTCACATGGCTTGGGGCTGCTTGTTGAATGATTTCATAGTCTAGCTATTAGCTGTGGAGAAATATAATGCCATCCTTACATATCTGGTTTTAGTTGGGAGGGAAAAGTTTAAATGAAAGCCTCAGGAGAGGCAGAAGGAATTGGAGAGAAAGAGAGCATTCTGGGGACTTATTCTCATGAATAGTAGGGTGATTAGATGGAGTATTTATGGTGCTAATGTTGGAGTTTGATGCACCAGCTTTTTTATTTGCAGTTTTTGTGCCAGGGTAGAAAGTGACCCTGAGGAAAGCTATGTAGAGCAAACTAGTTGGAAAGGGATGAAGACCTTTTTGACTATTTGATTTCTCCTGATAGAAGATCTACTGATGATGCCAAGAACCAAGAAGCTAGAGCTCTTAGGCTCAAGTTTAGGAACCATTACCACATTGATGGGTGGTCTTGAGGCAAAACCTCTGGTGATTAAGAGATTGGGCTCTGGGATCAAAATGTTGAAGGCTCAAGCTTTGTGACCTTATGAAAATAAATCTTGTATTTTTGTCCTTTAGTTTCTTTAACTATCAAATGCAGATAATAATTGTATTTAAATGAAGCAATGTACGAATTATGTTACGCATAGTGTTTGACACATGAAGATAGCTCAGAATTAGAAAAAGGACAATAGGAAATAAAATAAAGAAGTTTCTGTAATAACCTAATTCAACAAATGTTTATTGAACACCTATTATGAATCAATATGTGCCCATGCTATTTTGAAAGAGTGAAGGACATCCTGGGCACAGCTTCTGCCCTGGGTACTTACATTCTCATTGGAAAAACAAAATGCAATTTAAATATTAAGCTATTTAAATAGATATAATGAGAGCTTAGGAATTCAGGAAAGGGAGCAAGTGTCATAAGTTTCTCATGAAATATTAGAAATATTTAGAGAAAATTAGAAGATATTTTGTGGTATTTCATGAAATTATTATGGAGAAAAAGAGAACGTGACTCAGAAGATACTACTCAACTCCAGTGGTTTGTCACCTTCTTATGTGTGATCCTGGGAACTCATTTCACATTTCTTCAAGTGAGTGTCTACATCTGCAAAATCAATACAAGACATAGCATATGGATTTTGTGAGCATAAAGTAAAATAATACACAATAAAGTGCTTGGATTTAGCTTTGTATTAGAGAGTGTTTCAAGAGGTAAATATGAGAAGAATGCAAAATCAGTGCTTATTTCCTTCATTTCTCACCTTTTCTCTTTCCTCTGCACAGAGCTATAGCACCTCTCATTTGATTCCTTCGGTTCCTATACTATTTGTGGAGAAGGGAACTGATTCATCTGGTTATAAGTCTGCCATGAAGACTTGTTGGACAATGTTACCCTGTTGTTCCTGCATCATTTAGCTACCTCCAGAATGACCCCAGACTAGGACTATAATCAGCAATGGTCCAAATGATGGAGCCCAAGACTTGATGCTCAACCACCCTGGCCTCTACTCTTCAATGGCAAGTTTCACGGACTGACCCTGGTTAATTCACCCTGTACCTTTTGCCTCAGTTTCCTGTCAAAGGGAAGCTTACAAGATGAATTAGCTAATGCTGGAATTTGGAGATTTCTTCTAGACAAAGAATTTTTGTATAATTTCTTTGTATTGTGTTATTCTTCAGGTGACTCTGTCACCTCTACAGGATCTAAAAGGCCTTTGAGTAGTATGATAAAGAGATTCAATGTTTTTTCTCCAAGCCACTTGAGGGCTGTTTTTCTTGGTCTCCTCAACTTTACAAGGCACTCTCCTATCCTAATACACTATTGTGCTAGAAATAAAAATATTTCAACAAAGACTATGATCACAGCATATTTGATGAGAAACTTCTGTGAATAAACCAAAGTGCATAGTGCTTTTTAAAAATGTAGTTTGAAATTGGTGTTTCTTTATTATTCTATTTTCTTTTTATTTTTTTAAGAATCTTCCATGTTTGCATTTGTAATACAAATGTCCCCTTTCTTCTAGGGGCAAACGTTTGATATCTCCTAATTATTTTTAAAAGTCCACTATATGGATTGGTGTGGTAGACCTACCTACATTGTGTCAATCTATTATTTTTCATTGCAGTTTTACTGATACCTACTTTACATACCATACAATTCATCCATTCGAAGTTTATAATTCATTGGTTTTTAATATATTCACAGAGTTGTGCAATCATCACCACAATGAATTTTAGAATATTTCATCACACCAAAAAGAAATCACATTAATAGGCACTCCCAATTTCCCCCAACTCCTTCTGCCCCAGCCCCAGGCATCCATCAATTCAACTTTACATCTCTATTTATTTGCATATTCTGGACATTTCATTTTTAAAAAATCTTAAAATATGTGGTCATTTTGTACTGCCATCTATCATTTATTTGTTTTCAATGTGCATCTCTGTTGTAGCATGTATCAGGATATATTTTTATTGCTGAATATTACATGGGCATTCTACATTTTATTTATTCATAAGTTGATGGACATTTGAAGAGTTTATACTTTTGTCTATTGTGAATAATGCTGCTATAAATGTTTATGTATGTTTTTGTGCAGACATAGTTCTCATT
>NW_006438076.1:1410273-1431147 GCF_000325575.1 Pteropus alecto | reverse complement strand
GTGGGATTGCTGAGTCATAATATGGTCATTATACATTTAATCTCTTGAGGAGCTCCCTGAATTTTCCAAAGTGGCTGCACCATTTTACATTCTCACCAGCTGTGTATGAGGATTCTAATTGTTCTATATCCTCACCAACACATATTATTATCTGTCATGATAATAGCCATCTTGCTGGATGTGTTCCATCCTACTCTATTTCATTACTGTTTCCTTTTGATTCTTTGACTATCTCCTTTAAGACTCTGATTAAAAAATAATTCATGATTTTCCTTTCTCTAAGAACAAGTAATGTCCAGTCCTGAACATGTTCTGAGTGGCAACTCTGGAGAATGTGATAAATGGGGAAAATGTCCACCACAGCAAAGGGCTGGTTATTTTTAACAGAAGAAAGCACAGACCTGTCACTCTTTCTAGATGTTTCTTTTCTTCATCTCTCTCAGCATTTTCACCAGTGGAATCAAGGACAAACATTAATGAAAGGAAATAAAACCACATGAAGCAAAAGAACAATGTGAAATATACACTAATTCACTGAACAAAGGAGACTGACAAACACGAATCACTGCTCTTCATTCACAAAAGCCAAGGAAAGTGGATGGACAAGAAATCAGGAATTATAGAGAGCCTGTCTTTGAATGATATCATGACACTTCAGGAAAAGAGACGCCAAGGTGAAAAATGCACTAGAGCTCTTTGACCAGGATAGTGGAGTATAGTTTCCTGTTTTCCTCACAAGACATACAATTCAGCCTATATCTGCTTGATCTGAAATCCTATAGATTACTCATTAAATATTTAGACTCTGAAAAGGTATTTATTGAATAAATGAATAAATATCTCCAAATACCAATTTAAAATCATCTAGTGAAAGACAAATAATATTTTGGGAAAAATAAAACACATAAGTGAGAAAGAAAACTAACATTACTTTTCTATCAATAGATTAAAATCTAAATGCATCTACATCAAATAACTTAATGTATACTCCAACAGACTTTGCCAACTATAATTACAGTTAGTACTGAACCAATAGTAATAACTTCACAAATGCCAGCTCTCACCTGCTCCCACAAGTCTTTGAAAGTTTTCTAAATCGAATCCAGTTGTTCCTTGGAGTGACTTGGAGGTTTATCATCTGTGCTTGAAAGCAATCCCTTGGGCTACAATGGTCACATAATATCAGTGAAATTCTTCCTATTTTGCCCTAGTTTTTTCTTAAGTATCTTCTTCTTGAAAAACTCCCTTCAGCCGTGCCCACCATGGAGTATCTATATCCATGTCAGAAATTCTGCACACTCTCTCCATGCCAGAGTAGAGCTCTCGAAACATCAAAGCTATGATAGATTTTGCAAAAATGTGGATAGAAGGCTCATGTCCTATATTTCATCACCAGAGCATCAGTGGAGAACTGGTTGTGCTCCAGAGCCTCCCAGAAGGTCAGGGCATTGTGCAAACAGCTCGATTATCTTATAACTACACCTTGCCTTTTACAGAGGTCAAATAGGAGCTGCTAGTGCTGGTCCAGGGAACTCAGACAACCAGTTCTGGATATTTCAGACCTATTCTTCTTCATATAGGCTCTTTTCCCATGTGCAATTTAACTTCTTCAACTAGATGTCACAGTGCTACTTGCCCCACTAGTTTACCAGTCACATCCATTAGGGTTTTTTTTTTTTTGGCTCAAGTTCAAGGTGAACTACTTCTATATTACTTTTTAAACCTTACATTATTTTAGAAATTTGATCAGATATTTTTTATACAGTTCAGTACTGAGGCAGGGGAAATATGTTATATTCTGCCAAATATAATTTGAGAATTTCAGCTTAAATATGTTTTCCACCCTCAAAATGAACCCAGTCAAATAGGATTAGGATGACGGTTATGGGGCAGCTTATTAAAGCAAGAACATGCCAACCTCATAAATGCAGAATGTGTTTCATTGTTAAATAAACAAAAATTGTGTCTGTGCATGTATATGTTTTTGCCTAACAGAACTTAAAATTTAAGAGGTTATATTTAAGAAAAAACAACAGATTTGTGATTAAGAAATGAGCTCACTGACAATGATGTAAAATCAAAACATAGATTAAGAGGTTAATCATTATTTTTATTTTTTAACCAAGATTAATTGATTTCTTACTATACTCAAGGCACTAGGGGATGTCAAAATATACAGCAAGCCATGTAAATAAATAATAGCAATTTAGGAAAGCATATTTTATAATAAAGTAAAGGAGATATATATAATATATATGTATATACATATATAGTATATGTATGTACATATAATATATATGTATATACATATACTATGTATATAACATAATTAGATAACAATTTATCAAATCATAAAGCTCTAATTTCTTTATTAATTGTTTGATGCGCTATATTTACAATAAATATATGTACACAATAAATATACACATATACATATATATATTTGTGTAGCCCCCTGAAAGACTAACTGAATCCTCCCAGCATTGTTAGATTCATTCCAGATGAATCCTGAGCTGGCACCATTAAGGAATTTGGCAGTTTTAAAAAGTAGATAAAAGACACAGGAGTACCAATGCCACTAAGTGACAAACTCTAAATAACAAGGATAAGTCATAAAGAAATGGGTTACTTTATGAAAAAAGCAACTGTGATACAGAATTAACTTCAGATTCCATGTGGTTTTGTTAGGTGGCATATGATAGCTCTGTCTTCTTAGACACATTTACCTGTTTTTTTGTTTATTCGTTAGTTCGTTTGATAGTGACAGCAATTTACTAGTCACATACACTCACAGCCTGGAGAAGGAAGACACGGCACTCCATGCAGAGCCGCACGCGGTTTCATGTGGGAACTGAAACTAGCAGGAGCTAGACACACTTAACTGTTTGCCCTGAAGCCCTGTATTTAGAGATTTAACCTTACCCAGTGTCTGAGCTTGTTATCAACAGGTAAGGAACACTCTCCAACCACCCAGCAGGTGGTTCAGTAATTTTATTGCTGGAGGCCAACTGTCTGTGTATACGATTAATCCCTAACTTTTTGTCCCAGCCTGTACTCTTTCTTGGTTAATAAATAATTGTCCATCTATTCAGTTTCCACTGGGCCCATTGTCCTAAGTCAATCCAACCTGCTTGTCTAGACCTGAGTCTAGTTCTTGCCGCACTCTTCATCCATAAGTCAAATCTTAATTCTATCTCCCACCCTAACTTAAATATCTTTTACTTTCTAAAGAACCCGGCTATTGGGGTGTATCCATCAGAATGGACAGCCTTTGTTATCAACACCACTTAGGCCAGAGCTTGCTTTGCCTTCCTTTCTTTAACATTGTATAGTGAATTGCTCATTTTCCCCTTCGGGGATTCTCCCAAAGCTTCAATTCACCTTCCCCTATTTTCAACCTGCCTATGCAACCAATACCTTTCCTGTGAGCTTCAGGTTTATCCAACAATTTCATGAATGTGTCTGTTTCTATGACTCGAACTGAACACACTCATTTTAAAACCTCAGTGATGCCCTCCACCTGCTATCCCAATAAAGTTAGCTCTTCTCTTTATATTACATTTCATAGTTTCTGCATAATTGTTCAAGTCAGAACCTAGGGACATTTTCAATTATTTTCTCTAAATATTTACAAGTTAGTTGTTAGGTGTTATTGGGTCTGTCAACTAAGTTTCTCTTATTTTCATTTCCTGTTACATCTCAAATCCTACTGTAGTAATTTGTGTCCCCAATATTATTTGCTTGGATTCGCTTGGATTCCTCTCTAGTATTGCATTTTGTCTCTTTTTCTCAAAAGCCAAAGTCTACACTGTGGACTGCAATATTCCCACAAAACACATCTGATTCTGCCACTTTGCTTGTTTAAGCACTGGGATGATTCTCCACTGTTTATAAAATAAAGGCAAACTCCTAAGCTGTTATGGAACCTAAAAGTTTTTGTAATCTGTTCTCCAGCAATCCAAATTATTAAGAGTTTTCCAAAAAGACTGTGCTTCTCTTGCATTCTTTCCGTTGCTGGAGTTCTTCCTCTGTCAGCCCAGGAATACACTATTGAACTTTTAAGACTCAGTTGTACAATAAAATTTCCCATAAAGCCTTCTCGGGCAATCTCCTTTTTATTCACACACACATTTTCTATGTATCTCCCTTGGGCCATCCCCTTAACTTGTACATATTTTAGTTGCAGAACTTAACTATAGGTACTATTGTCATTTTTTTCTATCTTCCCCTTTCACTAGATGATGAACTGTTTGTGACATTTTTTATTATTCTGTGTCTGGTTAAGGATTTCTCAACGATGATGCTATTGACATTTTGAACCGGTAATTCATTGTTTTGGGTGGGTTGTCCTGTTTATTGTATAATGTTTTGCAGCCTCACTGGTCTCTACCTATTACATGACAGTAGAATATTCTCCCTGATATCCTTATTTGTGACAAATAAAAATGTCTTCATGTGCACTTTTGATGGGAATGTAAATTGGTGCATCCACTATGGAAAATAGCATGAAGATTCCTAAAGAATTAAAAATAAAGCTACCATATGATCCAGCAATTCCACTTCTGAATATTTATCTGAAAACAAAAATGGTACTTTGAAAAGATTCATACACCCCCATACTCATTGCAGCATTATTATACTTTTATATATAATTTTTATTATTCAGCCATTAAAAAATAAAATCGTGACAACATGGATGAAACTTGAGGACATTATGCTAAGTGAAGTAAGTTTTACAGAGAAAGAAAAATACAGTATGATCTCAGTTATATGTGGAGTCTAAAAAACAAAATAAACAAACAAAAAATCAAGCTCTTAGATACAGACAACAGATTGGTGGTTGCCAGAGGTGGGTTGCAGAGAATAGCAAATGGGCCATCCCCCTATGAATGGAATCAAATGAAGGGAATCAAAAAGTACAAACTTCCAGTCATAAAATTAATAAGTCATGATGGCTATAGTGAAAAATACTGTATTGCATATTTGAAAATTGCTGAGAGTAGATCTCAAAATTTCTCATGACAAGAAAACTTTTATAACTATTTATGGTGATAAATGTTAACTAGACTTATTGTGGTGATCATTAATTATCGAATCATTAGGTTGTACACTGAAACTGAAATAATATTGTATGTCAATTATATTTCAATAAGAAAATAAAAAATAAACAAAATAAAAATGTCTTCAAATAGTTCCAAATGTTCTTTCTCTAAGTAGGGAGATGGCGAAATTTGTCCCAGGAGAGAAGCACTAATCTAGTTAAAAGTTTTGCATATAGTTTAACTTGATAGTTTGATGAATAAAAGAGGGAAGGAAGGAGGGAGGAAGGGACAGAAGGAAGAAGAGGGGGAGGCAGGAAAGAAAGAAAAAAGTGAGGAAGGAAGGAAGGATGGGAGGGAGGAAGAGAACAGATGAAGAACTATATGAAAATTGGGATAGGAACATCTAACACTATGATTATTAAAAAAGAGAGCCAAAATTGCATTCAGTAAAGGGTCAGTAGCCTATAGGCCGAAGATTAAACTATGTCCTCTGACATCACGGTAGTAATAAAACACAAGAAGGAAAAAAAAAATGTAAGGGGAACTGTCAGAGATAGAATAGCAAAAAGAGGGAAGGAGAGAAAAAGCGGAAAACAAAAGTTGCATTGGTTGTAGAAAATGAAGTACCATTAGTAGCATCTAAGGTTTATTACATTCACTAATGATATGTTGTGTGGTTACCAGTACAGGCATTGGATCCATTTTCCTGGGCTTGTACCTCACTTCACCCCTTACAACATACATTCAAATTCTTCAACCGTAAAATGAAGATAACAGTACTGCCAATATCTTGGACTGTTGTGAAGCATACATGAAATATTTCACATAAAGGATGTAGAAGAGTGTCTGGCACATTTTAAGTGCTTCATAAATTGTAACTATATATAGTCTCTTACTCTTTATTTTTCTTCTGTGTAATGATATGGGCCTGTGTTTGGACTAGAAAGATCTGTACTCCCAAATCAGTAATAATGTAGAAGAATAATAGATCTGGGATCTAGTTCTAGAGCCACCAGAAGTCTAAACATTCTTTGGTATGCACATTGTCAGTTATTCTGCCTGAGTGTTAGCGTAATACATTTGGATTTTCAAGCCATGTATCATTGCATTTTTATTATCTCCATTTAATATCTTATTTGGAAGAAAGCTTCAAGTCAAACCTTGACTCTTTGGTTTCTCCCTGTCACTCAGTCTCACTTGGCTTCTCGCAGAAGCCATTAACCAAGAAACACTCAATACAAAGCCCAGAAGAACTAAAATCAGATTTGGCTTGAAAATTTACTGCTGCTGACTTAGTCGTAAACTACTTCATTATGCCAGGATCCTCAGGCACTGGAGCCTGAGGTCGATAGGATGGAACAGTGAGAGAAAGTAACTTTTTGTCAGGCACTCCTAAGAGGGTGAAATGAAGGCAGGTCAAAAGTTAAGACTGAACTAATTGTTGCAGTGTGCACAAAGAGGGCTCAGTTTCATCAGGGTGCAATATCAGCACTGGGTTTCAGAAGAGAGGAGAGTTTGTCCCTAAATAAAAGTACGGCCTTTACTCTTAGAGAGAAGCTTGTGAGCTGAGGTAATGCAAGCGTCAGGTTAATACAGGAAAGTCCCTGTGGCATTTAAGAAAATAGCAGCTGCTTATTTACTTTCACGTGACCATTTCTTTTGGTTTAAAGAAGATAGGATTGGCTGACCCAGAACGGTTCAGTGGAAAGAATACTTTTAGGATTCCAGTCCTAATTCTGCTAACATCAGTCTTCAAAATTGTCACTTAGCTTCCCTAGACCTTAGATTTTTTAATTAGTAAAGGGAGATGGTTGGATTTTCTATTTTCTAAAACCTCTGAATTTCTGTGACCTCTACTAAGAGTAAGGCAACAAAGAATTGTTCCATAACATGGTGGCAATTTTCTCTGTGTCTTTGCAGCTCTTACTAGATTGACTGCAGTGACCATCTGAGGACAGTATGGGGACAGAAATGGCCATCCACAGCTTCGTCTCATCATTTTACATAAACCTTCATATACTGTAAATGTTCATTCATTCTGTGGAATTAAGCTCAAAATTACTCTTACCTAATATTCTCCCTTTTTAAATGTGCATCATTAAAACATTTCTTTTCTTACATTGAATTTATTCCACCTGAATCATCCCAATGTAGGCACTAGATCTTAAAATCTCATAATCTGTTTGTGAGGGGCAGGTAGAGAGGATGAAGGACTCTTGCTAGGAGTGCCTATGGGGTGAAAAAGATAGAGAACCAAAGAAGCCTTGCATCCTCATCTTGATAATATTTGTGTGTTTAACTTTCCTTCTTTCCTCCACATTACCCATACATCTATGTGTTTGCTTTTTGGTTCTGGGGCTGTATTTTAGCCACTTTCATGTTTTCTGCAGATTTTCACACATAAAAAGTGAACTGAGTTAAATCTCTTCAACTACTTCTGGAATTTTACCATTATTTCTTTGGATTGAGCTTTGTTCTTGGTCATCCATTCTTCTTTTAATAAAGTACATATATGAGATACTGTTTAAGTACTTTACATATTTTTTTTCCTTTAATTTTCATGGCAACTCTATGAGGGAAGTACTATTATCATCTCCACTTTAAGATAAAAAAGATGTTTACACAGAGAGTTCAAAAAACATTCTCTAATGTACAAAGGCAGTTAGTGGTGAAGACAGGATTCAAAACCAGACACACTGACTCAGGACCTCATGCTCTTCCCCATTTTATACTTCTGCCTGAAAGTTGAGATGATCCTAAAAGTCTAGTACATTAGCTATTAAACACTTTCTTATGACTTGGTGTAACCCACATCAGAGAGAGGTTAAAAAGGTAAGAAAAAGTTCATAACATTGAGTACAAAATTTCTCTGTTATATTTTGAAAAACAGAACTGTGAGAAGAATAAGAATTTCTATATCAGTGGTTACATGTATAGCACAAAATTTTAGTTAACAAATAAATAACCTAATTAATCAGGTTCAATCTATTTTATGCTTACATACACAGTTGGTCATCAGATGTCTACAGAGCTTCAAAATGAAAATAATAAAACAAAATAACTGTGAAAGCGAGAACTAGCAAACACTGTAAAATGGTGCAGCAAATTGGGAAAACAATTTGACAGTTACTTAAACAGTTAAACATATACTTATCCTACAACCCAGACAATGTACTCTACATATTTATGCAAAAATAAAATTGTATGTTTGCACAAATACTTATTCATGAATGTTCAAAGTAGCATCATTCATAACAGTGAAAACCTGGAAACAACTCCAATATCCATCAACTGGTGAGTGGATAAAGAATTTGTAGTGTAGTCATACAGTGGAATAGTACTAGGCAACAAAAAGAAATAAAATCCTGATACATGCAAAATGTGGATGAATCTCAAAAAAATCATCCTAAATGAAAAAAAACAGACACAAATACTATACACAGTGTGATTATTTTTTTTGAAATTTGTAGAAAAGACAAAACTAGAGAGGTAGAAAACATAAAAGTGCTTGTCTGAGCCAGAGAGGGAGCAAATAATTAACTGCAAATATACACGAGGTAACATTTTTAGGTGATGGTCATATCCTAAAACTGGATGATGGTGAAGGTTCTACAATTATGTAAATTTACTAAAGCTACTAATGACTCTCTTAAAATTAGTGAATTGTATGGTATTTAAGTAATAACTCAATAAAGCTGCTTAAAATATATTTAAGCCTTTCTTTAGACTTACTAAACCAGAATTCCTAGAACTATTTTTTTAATTGGGGAAAAATACACAAAACATGAAATTTACCATTTTAACTATTTTTAAGTGTACAGCTCAGTGGCATTTAAATACATTCACATTGTGCAACAGTTTCACCATCCATCTCCAGAACGTTGTCATCATCCTCTACTAAAACTGTGTGCATATTAAAAACTAACTCCAGATTCTTTCCTACAGACCCCTGGCAAACTCCATTTCACTTCAGACTCTGAATCTGGTTACTCTATGTACTTCAAATAAGTGGAGTCATATAATGTTTATTTGATTTTTTGTGTCTGGTTTATTTCACTTAGTATTTTTTCAGGGTTCATCTATGTTGCAGTATGTGTCAGAATTTCATCCTTTTTAAGAAATAAATTTTCATTCTATTTCATGTATATATAACATTTTGTTAATCCATTCATCCTTTCGTCCATCCAACAGCTCGATTATTTCCACCTTTTGAATATTGTGAATAATGTGCTATGAACATTGGTGTCTTGGTAGTATATATATACTTTTTTTCTTGTTGGAGAAAGGGATCCATGGCTTTAATTATATTTTCAAAAGAATTTGTGATCCAAATTCTAGCCATGTGGCTGACTACAGAACATATAATACATAAAGCCTTCGAGACTTTATTTCCTGAGGGATGATGAGTCTATCAATTTGGATTGAATCATATATCTATTAAAATTAAGTAAGATAATGACTGTCACTTATTAACTCTTTATTATGTACCAAGCTCTGTACCAAGCACTTTTACTCAATATAGCATTTATGATCCACACTTATAAAGCAATGGGAAGTTGTCATTTACTCAAGGTCACTGGAAAATTTTTATTCAAACTCAGCTTTTTCTGGCTCCAAGACTGTTTGTAATCACTCTACTATATTGCTTCTGTAGAAATACTTTATTGACTCATTCCAGTAGTTTGAAATCTGTTATAAGTTGGCATTGCATTTTAGGAAAGACTGGTGATTTGATTCAAGAAACAAAGTAAAAATCTAAAAGAAAGGCTCACAACTCAATCAGTGATTATGTTAAGACATGATTTTGGACCTTCTGGGCAAAAATTAAGCTACTTGGAATGAATTCAGTTCTATTTAAGCTAAATCTTCTTAAACTTCCCTGTGTTTTTTCCTCCCCATCTGCAGCAGAGAGAAAAAGACCACTTTACCATAGCAACGAAGCCTGCAAGGTGTTTGGCCAGTCCTCCTTTCAAGACTTTTCTAACTCTCAGGGAATCCTAGGCAGATGTCAGGAGAGGAAACACAAGAAACTGTGTGTGATTCTACTCCTAATTCAAAGCATGCTTTCCTACCAAAATTTTCACTGAAAGTAAGTTAGGCAACTCTTTTACAAATGGAGATTGTGTTCAGATGCTAATAATCTGGTAGTGGTACATTGGTGTTCCTGGCTCTGACAACTGCACCTTCACCTGGGTTTTCAAATAATTCCCTTGGCTGCAGCTAAGTGATTCTCCTATTAAAATATAAACACCTGTCTATTCCTTTCTAGAGCTTTGTTCTCTGAGCCTCAGTTTCTATTAATTGAAACTTTTGGGGTGAATATCAAGAAGGCAAGAAACCACTAAAGTATGAGGCTGACCACAAATCTAATCAAAAGTTTCAATTTGGGGAGTAAAGCAGGACAGGGATGAATATATAAAAGTAACATGGCTCATGGTGGGCCTGCTTGAATTGTTCTGTATTTGCATGCGTTATACAAAGCATGCCTGCTGTATGCCATTCCAACTAGAATCTACATTCTGTAAAGGCACAAGTTGTATTCCCTTCATCTTTGTATCCCATCCATTCTCAAACACCCAAACTCTATTTTTGGCATTAATACTTCAAAGGCATTTCTGTTTACTTGTTACTTCATCATCAGTAGTAACATCATATTTACTTTCCCCACATTTAGTGATATTAAAGTTAATAAGGAGTGCTTTTTTGTTTCTTGCTATCAACTGATAATATGCATTCAAAAATATCTCAAGAAGACACCTTTGTGTCACTGAGGTCTCTGTTTCCTACAAATCAACTGGACGAGTTAACAGAACTTTATTGCTTTAATCTTGGGCCAAATAAAGGGGATTATGATGATTGATCTTAAAAAGGAAAGAAATGTAAACTTGTGTTACAAGAGGAAAGGAGGATTTCTCAGAGGTGGTGTGCTGCTCATTGAGAAGGGACAGACTAGGGATGTAAGACAGCAAATACTTATACTTCCCTTGCATACTTCTTAGAAGTGCCAAGACCTCAGCTTGTGGATGGTTCTCTGGAGTTCATGGGGTCTGTTCACTGAGAAAGCATCATATCCTTGGGAGCTGTAGCAAGAATACATACAATGAAATTGCATTATTACCAGCAACTGTATATGCCCAATGAGCTTGAGGAGCCCTCACCTGCTTGATGATGGCATAGTGTGGCAGAAAGTACTGGACTGCATAACCTTAGAGTCTTTGTACTACTATGGGAGAAAGAAGGAGTCACCAAAATAATTTATATTGGATATCTTAAAGACTGGTGAGTGAGGCCTTGGAACAGATTTGATTTAACTTAGCTGGGGTATGATCATTATAGCAAACATTTTATAATGCTTACGATGTGCCAGAAATTGTTCCAAGAACTTATATTTACTAATGGAATTTATTCTTACATTTTATATATGAAGTAACAGAGGTACAGAGGGATAAGTAATCTATCCAAGATAGCACAACCAACAAGTGCAGAGCCAAGATTTAGAACCCAAACAGTGCATATTCCCTCTTGCCCCCATTCCCACACAAACCTTTTTTCAGGAAATATGCCTACTACGACTCTGTATGTATCCTCAGGTAATATTAGGACCAATGTTCAGTTTGATAAATACAAACTGCATAGAACTGAAATGCATCAGAAGTCACTGTTGCACCACTCATAGCTGGAAGGGAGTGACTCAGACATACAGGAGAACGAAGTCTTTCTTATTTCTCCCCCTTTTCCCTCGCATCTATGTTCTTATTCAAAGTCTCTCCTCAGCACCCTCTCCTAGTCTAGATAGCAGAGAATGATAGGTAGGAGTCACTGAATACCCTAGTAGATTCTGTTTAGCCTAGTAGATTCTGATAACCGTGTGTGTCTTGCAAGTGGCGTTTTATACAGAGGGGGCAGATCCAGTCAAGTCCTCAGTCCTGTTTTGGCTCTCAGGCGGTACATATATATTTTTTCCTCTTACTTTTTCTCATATTCTTTCTTCCAAATTTCCTGAGCAGACGCCATTTCAGCCCCCAAACAACAAGTCATTAATTTCAAATACTCTCCTGACCTCCCCAAACAGCTTTACACTCAAGGAAACATCATAGCCTGGGAGGTTTGTGGTGCTAGTGGATTGCCACTGGACCCTGTCCAAGCCCCATCAGCCTGTGCCCAAGCGAGGGCTAATGGAATACACTGTCACATTGCATTTGATTTATTACACCTGAGCTTTTTAAGAGCATGAGAGGCATTCCTTTCTTCCCTCTTTTCCACTCTGTGATTTCCACCCCATTACCAAGGTCAGTTATTGGGCCTAACCAAAAGAAGAGTTGTTGAAAATGGATAGTGTTTTCTCTAAAGAACCCTTAGTTTCCCTTTTATCTTTCCACTCTCCTCTATTGTGCAACCAATACCCCTTTTCTCCTTCCACCTCATTTTGTTCTTTCTCCTCCATTTTGCTTTTTCTTCCTTTCTAACACAGGACCTTCTCTTTAGATGAAGAATACTATGTGGCTAAACAAATATCTTGCAAATCCTTCACATTCTTCTTGGTTTTAATTGTTATCTCTTAATTAAAATAATTCCTTAAGAACTGATTTGTTACCTCAGTTTTTGAAGTTGTAAGAAAAAGATTTGAAGAGTGTCTGAGGTGAATCAAGAAATCAGTTAAGAGGTTATTGATATAGTACAACAAGCAAGAAATGATGGGAAAGTGAGAAACTCAGGTGCATTTAAATATGACAGTGAGACAGGGAATTCTGTATGAGAAGACCTCGCTTAGGAAAATACCCATAAATGGCAATTTAGAATTGTCCATTTCTAAAATAAAAGCAATCTAACTAGAACTAGTGTCATTCCTTATCTGTAGCAAAGGGCAATGGTACTGGCATTTTTCATGCAGCTGAATTCTGAAGGGACAGGAAAGAAGCAAATGCACCACACATGAATAATGAAGCACAATATTTGTCCCAGTGGCAAAATAAATTTATGATTTTAAAAGCATGCTCAAGAGAGAAATATCTTTTCAGTACTGCAGGGTTAGAATATGTTGTCTCTGGGAAAACATAAAACTTGATTTTCTTTAGTTACTTATTTCAGAAATGAATGATAAAGGAAATCAGCCAGGCAAAGCTCTCATTGGTTGAGGTTGGACTTGAATTACATCTCACATAGGACATAAGGTCAAAGGAAGACCTCTAAACAGAAGGAAACCACCATGAGTGACAGCAAAAATAATAAACAGCATAATTTTACCTCCAAGAGCCTCATAGACTGGAATATTCATATCCTAAATGTGAATGTTAAATAGCTTAAGTGATTAAATTGGGAATTAAATACACAAATAAAGAATGATTAAAAAAAATTAAAAGTAATCCTAAAGGAAATTATAGGAATGAAAAATTTTATCATTGAAAATTTATAAAACCCACGGCAATCTTGAGAAAGAAATCTACAGAAGTTATCAAAATCTTGTACAAAGATCAAGAGATATGAAGTATGAAGATAAGATAAGGAGATCGAGAAAAGAATGAAAAGCAATATCAAATAGCAGGTTAAAGGTCAACAAAGAATAAAAGAAATGCAATATTTGATAAGTAAGGACTGAAAATGTCTAGAAAAAATGGAAGAATTAAAAAAAACCCTCTTTTTTGGGAAGCTCAATAAATTCTAAAGATAAAAAAATAATTAATCCAGTAAAACCGCAAAACATAAGATAAGGAAATGATATTGAAAACTCTTAGAAAAAAAAATTTCTATGAAGAAATTACAGAGTTGGAGTTCACTTTTCAATAATAATTGTGGAAGGAAAAAGATAATAATTTCAAAGTTCTCAGGGAAACCCAGCTAAATTAATGTCTAAGGAAAATAGTGCAACAAAGTCACTTTATTAAAACTAAAATTGACAAAGTTGACTCATATAAATAATTTCTAAAAGATATTCTTCAGGTGGAAGAAAATAATCTCAAAGGAAGTTTTGTGAAGGAATAAAATATAATAAATTGGCTGACAACATAATAACAATGGTGTCTAATTTGTAAGATAAGTAACATTAAAATACTGGATAAGGATAAAATGCTAACATGGAATAATAAAATTGAATCTGTTATATTAACTTATTGGTCAGAGACATTAATTGACTTTTAAATTTTTAGTAAAGTATGCATGTATTTTAGAAAATATTTAAAGAATGGAACTAGTGTGTAGCTTATAAAATAGTAGAGTGGAAAAATAAATTATAAAAATTTAATAACCATACAAAGTCAGAAAAAATAATAAACATAAAATGAGGGACATTAAGAAAGCAAAAATATGTTAGAATTCATACTCACACAACATATACAATTACAAATATAAATAGATTAAACTTTCCAATTAAATGACAAAGATTGTTTAAGAGAAATCCAGCTATATGTTGCTTATATAAAATTCCTCTAAAATTTTAAAGGCACAGAAAGGTTAACTTTTTTAACATGGAAAAATATGTATCAGATATATTTTACTTTAAACATGTAATATTTTATTATTTGATAATAGAATTTGATACTAGTTTTAGACTTTGAGGCAAATAATTTGCTATTCTACAGATAAAGAGCATGCTAATAACAAAAAGTTTTAAAGAGTTTCGATTCACCACTATAATTTACAAGTATATAAAATGCATGCATACAGTAAAAAACACTCTAAATATATGACGTAAAATTTGACAGAATAACCAGAAGAAATTGACAAGCTCAGTAATAGGATTATTTCAATATATCTCTGTTAATTAACTGATCAATTAGAGAAAATAAGGAAGTATACAGAACAGAGGTGGCAAACTATGGCCCACAAACCAACCTGCCATCTGTTTTCCTACATGAAGTTTTATCAGCACAGAGACACACCCATTGTTAACATTTTGTTGATGGCCATTTTTTGTGCTACAATGGCAGAGTTGAATAATTGTAACAGACACAGTACTTTCCTCAAAGCCTATATTATTTACTATAAGGCCTTTTACAGAAAAAATTTAACAACCATTAATAAAGGAAATCTCAATTAATATAGTTTTTAATTTATCGGGTTATAGTTTATATACAAAAAAAAATACACTGGTCATAAGGACTTAGTCTGGCGAGACTTGATATTGAATACACCTCTGAACCACCACTCAAAACAAGATATAGAGCATTTTTATTATCCCCGGAAAGTTCCATTTGACCAGGTGTAAGCAATTTCCTCACCCCTTACCTCCAACTCACCTATCCAGAGGTAGCGACTTTATTTGTAACACCATTGATTAGTTTTACTTATGAGGGTGTGTCTTGCTTATATTACTTTATACAATGTCTTTTAGTTTCAAACATATTGTCGCATGTCCCAGTTATTATCAAATACTTACATTATGTGATGATTCCACAATCTGTTTATCTATTCTTTTACTGATAAGCATTTGGATTACTATCATTTTTTTTGGTCATTATGAATAAGATTGCTATGAGCATTCCTAGAAAATTCTTTTTGTGAACATATGTTACATTTCTTGAGCAAATATCCAAAAGTAGAAGCTGACTCATATGGTAGATGTACTTTAACTTCGTAAGAAACTTTCAAACAGCTTACTAAATTGCATTACCCTTATCAGCAATATACAAGATATTTAATTGCTCCACAGCCTCAGCAACCTTTGACATTTTCAGTCTTATTGGATTTGGCTGCTTCTCTAGTAGGTATGAAATAATATCACATAGTAGTTATAATTTGCTATCTCTATTGATTTATAATGCTGAGCAACTTCTCTTGCACCTGTTAGCCATTTCTATGATTTCTTTTGAGAAATATCTCTCATTAAGTTTTGTCTGTTTTATATTTGGTTGTGTTTTTTAAATTATTTGTTTGCGAACTCCCCCTTATGTTTTACTACTACATTTTGCATAGAATTTGACAAGTACATAATTATGACTATATTCTACTTATCTTTTATTTGCCTATCCATTTTTATGATGTGTTTTATTAATAGCATATTTAATTTCCATTAAGTCCAATTTATCAAGTACTTTTTATGGGATGTTCTTTATGTCATCTATGGACCTAGTATTAACATTTAGATCTGTACTCTTTTTTTAAAAAAAAATTATTTTATTATTAGTTTTAAGTATACTCATCTCAAATGCTTTTAGTGTATGCAGTGAAGTCAGGATCAAGTTTTCTTTTTTACACATAAATATCCATTCTTTTTCAGAACATAATGGTTACAAAAAAGAATTTTCTTTCCTTATTAAGTTGACTTGAGAACTTTGATGAAAGTCAATTGGCTATAAATATGTAGCTTCTTTTCTAGACTATTTAATTCCAGTGATCTATGTTATTTTATATCAATACCACATTGTCTTGATTACCATGGATTTATATTAGGTCTTAAAATTGGATAACGTTCTCGGAGTTGTTCTTTCTATTTCAAGGTTGTTTTTTTCTTACATATCTTTAAATTTTCCATATAAATTTTAGACTTACTCATCAAAAATTCTTGCTGGTATTTTGAGTGGAATGGTGTTGAATCAATCAATATATCACATTGTGTAGACTATACATCTTAAAAATATTGAGTCTTCTAATCCATGAACATGATGTATTGATCCATTTATGCATGTCTTTGATTTCTCTCAGCACTATTTCATATTTAGCACCTTCAACATTATTTTTTAGACTTATTTTTAGGTATTTGATTTTTTTTTTTTTTTGCTGACAGATTGACTTTTTAAAATAGTTTGTTGTTTTGTTTTGTTTAATTTTCATTGCACTGTCTGTGAATTCCAGAACAATAGAAGATGAAAAGAAGTGATGAGAGTAGAAATCCTTATGTTGTGCCCAATTTTAGGAGGAAAATATTCAATGATTTATCAGTAATTAAAAGTTACCTCTGTGTAACTGAAGAAGTTCTCTTATATTCCTAGTTTGCAAAGTTTTCTTGTGGGGAGAGGTTGGTTTCGTTGTTTAAGTCATAAATGTGTACTAAACTTTGTCACATTTTTTTTACATCCATTATGTTTCTCCTGTGTTTTGGTTTTTCTCTTTTAATTTGCTTTATTTTGTTACCATGATTGAGTTCTGATTGTTAAAATAATTTCCAATTTGTAAGATAAACCCACTTAATTATAATGTGTTATTTTTTAATATATTACTAGATTCGATTTGCTAATATTTTAATTAAGGTTTGGAACCTATTCATAAGAGATACTGGTTTGTAATTTTCTTTTCTTGTAATGCCTTAGTCTGATTTTAGTATCAGGGTTATGCGAGCCTCATCAAGTCCAAAGTATTTGCTTCAATTCCATTTTCTGCAATAATTGTGTAAGATTGGTGTTAATTATTCCTTAAATATTTGATGAAATTTACCAATGAAGGCATCTATATCTGAAGGTTTTTTTTTTGTTAATACATTCAGTTGCTTTGATAGATTTAATGCTATTCAGATTTTTGTATTTTTTATTAAGTTTTGGCAAGTTTAATTTAAGACATTTATCTATCCCATGTGAGTTATTGAATATATTAGAATAAAGTTTGCACAGTATTGACCTGTTATTCTTTTAATGACAATAGAATCTACCATGATATCCCTCTTTAATTATCCCTCTTTTATTAGTAGTTTGTGCTTTTCTTCTTTTCTTTTTCAGTCTAAGGAGTTTATCAATTTTGTTAATCTTTTCAAAGAACCAACTTTTCATTTTGTTGAATTTTTACATTTTTTGCTATTTTATTGTTATGAATATTTACTTTTGTTATTTTGTTCCATTAATTCTTCTGGTTTTATTAGCTTTTTTTCCTCTTCTTCTTCCTTTTCCTCCACTTCTTTTTTGTCTGAACTTCTTAATGTAGAGGCTCTAAAAAAAAGAATTTTAAATCTTTCTCTTTTCCCAAACATAGGCACTATAAATTTCCTTGAACACAATACTTTAGCTGCATCTCATAAATTTGACATGCTGTCTCTTCAGTATCATTCAGTTCAAAAGAATCATTTCTTTTGGACCTATTGATTGTTTTAATAATGTGTTGCTTAATTTTCCAGTATTTAGGGATTTTAAAAGATGTCTTCTTGTTATTGATTTTTCCTTTAATATTGTTGAGGTCAGAGAACACACTCAATGATTTCAATCTTTTGAAACTTATTTAGATGTGTTTTATGACTTAGTATGTGGTCTGTCTTGGTGAACGTTGCATACACACTTGCGAACTATGTGCATTTTTTAATTTAAAGTTTTCATAATTTTTTATTTTTATTGTAATGTTTTATCCATGTCAAGTAGGTTAAATCGGTTAATAATAGTTTTTCAAATCTTCTATATCTTTACTGATTTTTTTCTACTTTTTTGTCAAATAGTGTTAGAATCTTCTAATATAATTGTGTATTTTTCTCTTTCCTCTTTAACTCTGTCCATTTGTTATTATACCTAAAGAACTGTTTTGGTTCATATGCACTTATGATTGTTGTGTCTTCATGATGACATGTCCTTTTTTATCTTTGGTAATGTCCTTTGTCTTGAAATTTATCCTTCCTGATACTAACTAACATAGGTATAAGAGTTTTCTTATAATTAGTATTTATATTATGACTTTTTCCACTCTTATATTCAAAGTGTGCATCTTGTAAACAATATTTAGCTGGATGTTGCTTTTGTATCCACTTGGATATATTTTGCCTTTAATTCAAGTGTTTTATTTATTTTCTTTTAATTTAATTATTGATAAACTTGCGTGTAAGCTTACCATCTTGGTAGTCATTTTTATTTGTTTCATCAGTTTCTTGTTCCTCTTCCTTTTGTGCCCTTTTGAAATCAATCAAGACTTTTTTTAGTATTTATCTCCTGTATTGAAATTTTAGTTATACTTTGTTACTTTTAATGATTGTTCAATAGACTATATTATGCATCTTTACCTTAACAATATTTACCTTCAAATATTATACTAGTGCACAATGTAATCTTACAACAGTATAATTGCAGTTACCTCTTATGTGTTATAAACTTGTCCTCATGTATTTTGTTTCTACATATTTATAAACCTTAAAACACATTGCTCTTTTGTATTTAATCTATCAATAATTGTCTTTATAAATGTAAAAATATATAGAAAAATAAAGATAAAATGGTCTCTATATTTTCCCAAATGTTTACTCTTTCTGCTATTCTTTATTCCTTCCAGCAAATGCGAGCAAGCTTCCTTCTATTATTTCCCTCCCTTCTCATTTAGGACTCTTTTTTGTTTATGGCCATGCTACCCTGAACAAGCCCGATCTCGTCTGATCTCAGAAGCTAAGCAGGGTCGGGCCTGGTTAGTACTTGAGTAGGAGACTACCTAGGAAGACCAGGTGCTGTAGGCATAAAAAATAAAAAAAAAAAGGGATTATAAGCTGCTGACAAGGTCCTTCCAATCTGTGAGGTCAACCAAGGGTTGCCTTGCCTAAAAAAATAAATAAATAAAAATAAATAAGATTCTTTTTCTATGTCTCTACTCAAAAAATTAGCTTGTTTATTTTCACTTTTTTTTGGTAGAAATAAAAATATCTAGGAATATAAACTTTGATTTTAATATTTCTGTATGTCTGCATTCTAGATATTTTGATATGTACTTAACATTTTTTATTGTTTCCTCATTACTCTCTATTTCTTGATTTGTTTTTTCCTATGATCCAAAAGTTACTGGGAGAGTATTTCAAAGGTCTTAGTTTGAGTTGTTTTTCAAAAAGTGTTTCTTTTCAGTTTGAATTTATTGTGACTTCAGAAGATAATGATTATTTTTTAATTTTGAGGTATATAATGGTTTTTTTCATTAAGTAACAGCATTTTGTAAATGTTCTATGAATGGGAAAATATGCTTATTTACTATAGGTGCACATATTTTCATCTCTGCCTTTCAATCATATTAAATCATGAAAACCCTACAGTAGGTTAAATATCTCAGGTCAATAGTATCAATTTCAATGGGACAACTATGCTCCTCAATTTCCATATTGATGCCATTTTAGTCAAATTATTATAAAATCTTCAAATAGACATAATTCTCTCAGTAGGCAAATAAAACACAATCTTAAAAGTTATCTTTCATCTAATTAATTACTTTATTATATGGTGTTTTTCTTTCATTGATAGCTATTACCGATCATACATCTAAAATCATGTAAATAAAATATAATGTATAATATCCATAATTCATGTAATTCAGACTAATATAATAATAAAAAATTAAAACAAAAAAGAAAAGAAAGAAATGAAAACACTATATTTTAGAAACATGACATATGAAATCATTAGGGAATGATATATGACATGATTACTAACGAATCATAAGTATTGTGAAAGAAGTAAATGTAACAGATTCTAGTATAAAACTACAAATATAATTACATTGTCGTTATTGTTTTTCTCTCAGTTTTGAGCTCCTCTGTAGACTGCACAAGAGTTGAAATACAGATGCTAGGTTTCTTATAAATCAAATTCTCACAATTCAAATGAGCACATCTAAGAGTACAGTTCAAACAATTTCTTTCATTATTTCAAATACTTGATGTGACAAAGAATGAGAACAATGTATACCCTGCGTTATGATTTAGCCAAATATTTTTATTTCTACATGCTTTTGCATTATATGTTAACTGTTCTTGAAAATATAAAGGTTAATAGCCACTGTATCCTACCATATATTCGAAGTACATTACAATATTTAACAAAAAATTACTTTTTAACAAAAATATTTTCTTTGAATTCTATTATGGATGCTATTAATACTACCTACCTTGCTTACTTTCTTTTTTGGGGGGTGGGATTTAGGTTTTGTTTTTATTTCCTTTGTGTCTTACAAACAGCAC
>NW_006438076.1:1398931-1410246 GCF_000325575.1 Pteropus alecto | reverse complement strand
TCTTTGTTTCTTAAGAAGTTTTTAATTAAATTGCATTTTAATTAATTTAAATACAATTTACATTAATTTAATTAAAATTTTAATTAAATTTTTGCTTTTATTACCTGTGTAATGCCTTGCTCTTTAGGTTTCTTTGATGTCTTTTTTTTAACACAAGTCACTTTTGATTCAAACAATGTTTGCTTTGCTTTCGTTTGACATTTTGAAAGTTACTTAGTGTGCTGTTTTAAAAATTTTGTCAAAGGTGGTTTTAAGATTTTAGATATATTTTCAAACTTATTATTGCTTTTCAATTTGTAAAATGATTAAAGTACATCACCTTCCATTTATATGAAATAAAAAATCAGTATACAACCAAATTTCCGTCCACGTTTTTTAAATTTTTGTTTACTATAACCCCTTATTTCAGATGTTGCTTTTTAATTATTTATAATTTGCATTTTATTTCAAAAATTTTGTTGACACTTAAATTTCATTACTGTAAACATAGTAATTACTATTTGCTGATATCATTTCTCATTATAAATATTATAAAAGCACAACCTTTCCTTTTTTGAGTTTATTTTGATTTATCTCTTAGTCAATAGAAATAGTTTTTTTAGTAACTTTGATTTAGAAATTTCTGAAATTGAATAGAATACTTTCTAAGAATATTACAACTTGAAGTTCTTTTTTCCTGCCCTTACTTATACACTCTATTCACGTGGAACTTTGGTGTCATCATCTTTCTACCATTATACCATTGTCTTCTGAACTAAAATGTTGCAGACAGAGTGAAACCAACTGAATTTTGACCATTATAACCATGTATGTTTTTCCATCTGGTTTCTTAAAAGATGTTGCCTCATTAAAATTTTACCTGAAACTCTTAACACTTTTTTGTTTTTGTAAATCTGGCTTTTAGTGATCCACTAGATTACAAAAACTCAGATCTTTATTTAGATTTAAAAAGGTTGTTTTTGTTATTTTTTATAATTTCTTATCTTTCTTTGCTGTACTTATCTTTTGAAATTTAGTCGTATTTAAAATATCCAAAACCAGGTATACATTACATATATTCTTGTTATTTTTACCCCCTTTTTCTGCATTTCACAAACATTTTTTAAGTTATACTTTTGTAATGTGTTCAGTTTTAATCAAAATTCAAATTCCTATTCATTGTCTCAATCATGATTTGTTTTTAATGTGAAAATTTTCTCTTTTTTAATCTCTGTACAGTATCTTCTGACTACAAATTGTTTTTTCTTTAAGATTATCTGCCATAGTTTTATTGGTGCAGTCTCTTCCCACCCTACCACCCCCCCAATATGAAAGAACATGAATTTAAGTGTTTCCTATTAATCTCCTATGTACTTCATGGGAGATTATTTGCTCTGTCTCCGTAGATAGATTTTAATTTTTTTGACTTACATTATGTTTTCAAAATAAATGATTATTTTCTTCTGCTTATCCTTAGAGAGAGGGTAGACTATATTTATAGTATTTGAAGTTGAAAAGGAACAGAACAACTCTATTAGACTGTCTTATCTTCAGATGATATATGTTTAGATCAATTATAACATTTTAAAGTTGAAGGTCCTGAGCAGATATACAGGGGAAATAGAGCAAGACTTCAAATTGAAGCAATGGGGTTAGGTTACAAACATCTCTTTTCCAGTTACTGGGTAGCATTTTGAAGCCAACTGTGAAATGGCTATTTTTTTCAGTAGTCAGTCTTAGAACTCCATTTTTTATCTGTCATGGTCATCTGTGTTAACTGGAATAGAAGTATGTTGTTTGAAACTGGACAAGACTGGCTTATGAAACTTCTTGCCTTTTCCAGAGGTGGCTTTGAGATCTAAATATGGCACTGAATCATTCGTGGCTCCAGTCCCTGCTGCTCTGAATTAAGATTGTTAGTGTTATATTGATGGGACATGTCTTCTATGTTTACTTCTAAGGCAAAGTATTCCCTCCTGGGTAGACAATGATTAGGCTACCTTTTCCGCTACAGTTCAATATATTATGTTACAACCAAATTTTTAAAATTTCTAGGATCAAGATGCTACCTTTTCTTAATTTTCAGGATTGGTGACAGAGTTTTTCTCTTCTTTATTTTTTGGTCACTTTGATAATAATTATGGATATGGACCTTTACTTGTACATGCTCAAGCTGCCATCTTCTCTACAGCCCAGAGAGTTGCTTTGTTTTGTTTTGTATTACAAATATCATTCTGTCACTGCCCTGCTTAAAATTCTTCACTGTTTTCTCATTGTCTGAAGATAAAGTTCAAATGATTTATCATTATATACATTTTAAAATCAAATCATTAACATAAAATAGCACACTACCGGCCCGTGGACTTCAACTCCAGCTTGCAGAGTGCTTTGTTTATCCAGTACCTTGCCTAATCTTTGGCCTCACCTAAAATCTCCAGTTGCCACAGTTCTCTTTATTCTCCACTCTTTCATATTCTGCCTTTTATATTTTTAATTTTCCATCTAAGCACTGAGGCTTTTGAGTTTGCTACTCCTCTGTTTCCAACCAATATTTCTACCACTGTAGAACTGTTCTCACTCCCCACACTCTGATTTCTCTCACTTCTGTTTTTGTGCATCTGCTATTTCCTTTGCTAGAAATATCATTTCCTTTCTCACACATTCTTTGCCAGGTAACTCCTATTTGTCCTTAAAATGTTAGCTTAGCCCCCATTTTGTCTTAGAAGCCTGTTATGTTTCCCTAGAATGGTTTAGACATCTCATTGATGTACTGTTACAGAAATCTTTTCATGCTTTTTAAAGTGCCCATTACACTATATTGTATTTCGGTTTACTTGTTTCTTTCTAGGCCATAAAACAAGCTTCAACAAATTTGAAAAGATTAAAATTATATCAATTTCACTATATAAAATTATAAATTGTTTAATCAAATTTCTGATGAGACTGAGCAAGACAAAAACAAATAATTATCATTAGAAATTAAAAAGGGCCATAATTGCAGATAGCATAGATGTTTAAAATATAATAAGATAACATTATTAACAACTTGTGTCAATAAATTTGGAAACTTAAATGGAAGCATCCCTAGAAAAATATAACTCAAAACTTAACACAAAAATTAAAAAATCTGAATTGTTTTATTTCTAAGTAATAAATATGTATGTAACTTTATACCTTACCGCAAGAAAATCTATGGTTCTAGCTGATTTTGCAAGTGAGTTCTACCAAATATTTAAAGAATAAATAATTTTTATTGTATACAAACTTTACAGCATTATAAATAATTATTACTCCCCACTCATTTTATGAGACAGCAAAAAACTAACAGGACAGTAAGAGAAAGGAAAATTTTAGTCCTAAAAGCCAATAACATGCAAAACTGATTAAGGAAGGGGGGGGTACCCAAATTATAACATAAGAAATGAAATATGAGATATAATTAGAGAATATAATGAACAACTTTATGTCAATAAATTGAACAATTTAGATGAAATGAACAAATACCTTTAAAAGTAATGTCATTTACCAAAGCTGAAAGAATTCAACTGGTGAATTTTTCCAAATATTTCAATCTCACACAGTCTACTGGATAGCAGAAAAAGTGAGCATATACCAATTTCTTGTTTAAGGCCTTGTCGCCAAAAGTTGACAAGGATATAACAAATATGGGTAATTATATACCAAGCTTTCTCATACACATAAATGGAAAAATCCTTTGAAAAGTTAACATATTAAATATAATAACAGGCAAAAAAGATAATACAGTTCAACAAATTGAGACTTCTTTCAGGAATTCAAAATGGTTTAACATTTAAAAATAAATTAATGTAATTCTCCAAACTGAAATAAAATAATCACACTATAATGTCGGTAGATTAGATGTAACAAAATCATTTAACAAAATTCAATACCCATTCATAATAAAAAAAACTTTTACAAACTAGGAATAGGTCTTACTTAAATCGAGAATCTATATTTTTAAAATCCTGCAATTTCATGATGAAATAGTTAAGTTCTCTCTCTCTGAATTCAGCAACAAGACCTGATTTATGCTAATACTATTTTTTTTAAATTGTGTCCAGTTCTAGCCAATGCAATTAAGAAAAAAAAAGAGTTATAATTATGAAAAAGAAGATAATGTATTATTTATAGGCAACATGATTTTATACATAAAAAATCAAATAGAATACAAAAAGCTATGAAAATTAGTAATATTTAGCAAGAACACTATAGAAAGTCAATGTGCAATACCCATTGCATTTCTATAAATTGGCAACAAACAAATAAAATCCAATATTTAAAATTATACCATTTATATTAGTATGAAAACAATCAAATACTCAGGAATGAATTTGAAGAATTCATTCCTGAGCTGGAATTTATATCTACGCTGGGAACAACAAAACACTATTAAGATAAATTATATAGGACCTAATTAAATGGAAGTATATATTATTCTCATGGATCAGAAGACATGATGCAGGAAAAATGTCAATTCTTCAATAATAATCTCTAGAGATTTAACATCCCAATTAAAATCCAAGCAGGTGTGTATGCCTATGTGTGTGTTTGTGTGCAAATTGATAAGCTGATGTCTGCAGAAATTTGGAAATGCAAAGGGCCAAGAATAATCAAAAATAAAGCTGGGAGAATCACTGTAAGATATTAAGGCCTATTATGAAGCAATCATAATTAAGACTGTAATATTATTGCATAGATAATGAAGCAGAATAGAAAATATAGAAATAAACTCACATACTTAGTCCCTAATGTATCACATATATGACACTTCAATATAGGAGGAAATAATGATTTTTCCAATGAATGACAATGGGTCAACTGGACAGCTAAATGAATAAATATGTGTCTTGGAATCTCTTTATTATACACAAATATCAATCCAGGTAGGTAGCAGTAGATTTAAATAATAAATGTAACAATAAAGTTTTATAAGTAAACATAGAACACCATACCATTGAATAAGTCACAAAAATACTAATCATAAATGATTAGTATATAATTAGTATAGTACATAAATTATACTATAATTAAATTAACTTCTGTTTATAATAAACCACCAGTAAGAGATGGAAAAGTCAAAGCACAAAGTACATTAATATACATCTATCCAATAAAGAACTTTATTGTATGTTAAAATGCATAAAGAATTAAAAATGTATAAAGAATTCTTACAAATCAGTGAAAAAAAGACAGATTTGAATAGACATTGATTGAGTGAAACTAAATGTCCAATAAATATATGGAAAGGTGCTCAACTTAGTCACGAGAGAGATGGATATTAAAACCACAAAGAGAGGTCATAACAAACCTACCAGAATAGCTAAAATAGAAAAAGATGGAATGTAGTGTCTGTCGGCAAGGATAAGGAACAACTGGAACTCAAACATATTGCCAGTGGCATGTAAACTGGTAGAATGAATTACATTTTAAAACCTGTTTGACAGTGTCTACTTAGGTTAAACATACGCATCCCAGAAATTTCACTCCCTTGTATACACCCAACTTATATTCATATGGTGTTTACCAAAAATATGTTCTAGCATGATGATAGTAACACTATTTGTAGCGCTTTTAAACAGAAAACCACCAATTGCTTATCAACAGTAGAATTTAGAAATTGTGGTAACTTCATAAAATAGGACATATATAACATTTAGCATAAATGATCTTCACAGCTAAGTGAATATCACAAAGATAATGTTGAGTGGAAAGAAGTCAGACACAAAATAATATACAGTATATGATTTGATTCATATAATATCCAAAAAACAAGCAGAACTCCTTTATACAGTTAGAAGCCAGGACAGTGGTGAACCCTTCGAAAGAGATGGAGTAACTGAGGCAGGGGCTTCTAGTATATGGTCTGTCATGCTCTGTTTCTTGAAATGGATGCCATTACATGTGTGTCCATGTGCTCAGTTTGTGTGATGTGTCAAGTTGCAAATGCATGGTGTGTGCATTTTTCTGTAGGTATACTATACTTTAATAAAATATTTTAAAAATTAAAAAAGAACACCTAGTTGGAGCTGTAATACAAGTTTCAGGATGCTCTCACCCCCAAAATGCCTGTCAACACCTGTGAAGTCAGTAATTGCAATGCTATTGCCAAAAAACAAAAATAATAAGTAAATAAAAATGAAAACAAAACCATCACAATATTAGCTACCAGCTGAAACATCAAAAACAATAGCAAGCTATGGCCATTTCTCTCCCAGTTTCTAAATATTGTGCGAGTTCTAAGTGGGACATGATTTATACCTTGTAAAATACTGCATATGGGTCCCAGCCTCTGAAGTACTGAAAAGCATATGAGAAGGTTGCAATGGATGCTGAGGGTCAATCTATCACAAAGAGTGAGATGCATGTGCAACAACACATGGACATATTTCTGGGGAAGTTAAAAACATCAGACTAGAACTCAGAACAGATGTAATGTCTGGACCTATACCCTTGGAACCATCTGCATGTGAGAGAGGGACAGAAATAGTAGAACTGGTTATCTTATCACAGAAAGATAGGAGGTGGGGAAAGAACGATCCAGAATGAGATCTCTGGCGACACCAACATTTCAAAGGAACTAAAGAAAATGAACTGGCAAAGGATATTGAAGAAGAGATTTCAGAGAAATAATAAAAATAATCCAAGAAAGAAAAGAGGTGTAGAATCTAAAAAAGGAAAAAATATTTTAAGAAATTCAAATATGGAAGAAGAACTCCCAAAATTTGCTAGTGGCCAAATATATATTCCGTTTGGTAGACACCTTCTAAATAATTATTTCCAGCCTCTTCACTATAGAGATGAGGAAACTTAAGTCTCACAGGAGTTAAGTTCTTATGAATGAGACCATGACAGGTTGCAAAGAGCTGAAGGATTTTGAAATCGATTGACCAGGCGAGTGGAATTAAACAAATTATTTCACCTCTCTGAGCATCTGTTTATTCAACTATAACAATATAGCCGTTGGACAAGAGGATTAAATAAGACAGATCTATCATGCACCTAGCACAAGGCTGTCACATCATGCCCTTAAACTTTTTATTTTTTTAATTACTTCTTTGTAAGTTCCTTGAAGGAACTGCAACTCTTTTTTTCCCTGTTGCATCTCTAGCATTTTAGCTAATTGCCTGACCTATATAGGTACTCAAACAATATTTCTTGAATGAATGAAGAATATAGTGATATTATAGCTGATTAACCAGAGTTGCAACTGATGTACCCTGATTGCTGCTGCGTTTTTGAGGTAATGTTTGTTACCAGAGGCCAGAGCAGTATCTGCTCCATGAGGCTAAAATGGTTGTAGCAAAGTGAAACTCCATCATCTCCTCATCTCATAAGACCATATGAGCGGCCCCATAAAAGTGTAGTTTCATATATTAGCTGCCCCTTTATTCAGACCACACTGTTATTCTTCCTGCATCTGTTTGGAATCATTCATGCCACTATTCCTTGCAAGCAAGCAGAGGCTAACTGAACAAAAGGCTGCAGGGTGGTATGTGGTGTAAATTCCTCAACTCCTTGTGCTTTTCATTCAAGTAAGCATAATTCAGCCCTTTAAAACAGTGAAATTTCCTGATTCTCCATCAGACTCTGCAGAGGCTGTTTTGAAACACCTAATCACTGCTGCTCCCTCCTTGAAAACCAAACAAGTGTTTCAATTCCAGATGGCTTATGTGTTTGAGAGTTTCATTTGTTTCATTTTTCTTTTTCTTTTCCTTTTCTTTTTTCTTTATTTCATGGTGAGTGAAGACCAATGGGAATTATCCACTGGACAAATCTACCCTCAGGTCTCTTCCTCATTGACCTGTCAGGAACCCCACTTCCATCACAAAAGAAAAGCTAAAAGAGTGAACAGGTTGAATTCTGGCTCAGAAAGCTAGACTGTCAGATGAGAAGGGGCATAAAAGATTATTTAGTATAGCCTCCTTTCCCTATAGAGTAAAAACTGAAAACAAGCGAGGTGAACAATTTGCCCATGGTCTTTTGAGGCAGAACAAAATTCAGCATCTCTTTGATCTAATGCTTCTTCCTTTCATTTAAAATGGTGTGGATTTTAAGAGAAATATAACCCACATGCTTCTGATTGAGTTACATTCATTGCATTCCCAAACCGTTTTGTTCAAGCCCGTCAGTGCTGAAGCCACCCTCTGAGCCTCTCTGCCAGCATGTAAGACTTTTGGAAATGTGAAGTGGTATTTTTTTCCAAGGCAAAGTAAAATCCCTTTGAACGAGGGCTTTTGGAGAGAGAAAGAGAGAAAGAGAGAGAGCATGCGCAAGCACATTAGCTGAGGAAAAAAGAGCAGAAGGGAAAAGATAAGAATTTGTACCTAAATCAAGTTTTCTTATAAGTTAAGCTATCTTTTCTCACTCCTGTTGCCCCCCGATAAAGTCTAACATGGGATACCATACCTTCCAGCTTAGTGTAAGGAAAAGAGAGCCTTAAGAATTGGAATACTCATTCCCAGACTCACCTGATCAAGTATGGATAATTGCGCATTTGATCACTACAACCACTGTGGAGTTCTCTCCCTTAAGACATGGGCTAACACCATCACCTCATCCCCCTGAGTTTGCTTCTTAAACTCTAAGTGGGCTCCAGAGATAAGCAGTTTCCTGTCTGTCATTCTGGAGCTTAGAAACAATAAACCCAGCTGAACTGTATTTTCTGTTATAAAGAGAAAAGGTGGAAAGCTACTGACAAGAATACACAAAGTCTGAAGCAGAGACTGACTCTGTGAATTGCATTAGATACTGTAAAAGCAATTTAGAAGGGCTGATCACCATGAAAGATGAAGCATCTGAAGGGACTTGTGTCAGGAGATAAAGTGAACCAGGCACCAAGGGGCATTATGGCGATACCATCGCCATGCTAGCTGCCTCCTTCCCACTGCTAAACTACTTGAGATTGCCCCAAGTAAATATGTGCTGACTATCACCAAGCTCTCTAGCAATGCCTGAGATTCAGAGACTCATTTGCCAAGTGGCATGCAACCTTAAGGCACAGTGATTAGATTCGTACCTTTCTCTCCACACAGTTCCATAGAGATGACCACATTGGGGCATCTTTTCCTCTTTGAAGTCCTCCTAACTTCACTTGGACACACATTCAAGTGAGGAGAGGGAAGAAGAAGGTGATGTTGTAGGTGCCCAGAATTGTGCTAGAGAGGTGCTTCTTGGAGGCTGTTCTGTTTAGAAAAGGAACTCTGGTTCTCGGTGGGACTATAAGAACTATAGTCCATTACGAGAGTCCATAGGTGAGTGTCTACATCACTACTGCTCTGTTTCCAAGGAGAAGAGATCATTACTGCAGAGGTCACTTCTAATGTGACTTCAGCCTCCCATTTCAAATAAGGCATAGAAGATGCAAAGCACAAAATAAGAGGGGTTCCACAGAGGGTGCTCCATCCCCCATTTCTTAACGCCTAGGCTGTCATTTGGCCCCTAGTCAAGCAGTTTTCTCAGTCTGAGCACTACTGACATTTTGGGCTAGATAATTCTAAGTTGGGGTGGGGGAGGGAGACTGTCCTGTGCATTGTAGGATGTTTAGCAGCATCTTGGCCTCTATTTAATAGATATCAGTAACAAGACCCCTCAATTCTGTGACAACCAAAAGTACCTTCAGATAAATGTCTCCTGGGAAGTAAAATTGCCCAGTGGAGAACTAGTGGCACTTTACAGGGCCCACAAATAATCTGCAGTCTGGACCAAAAGCTGCAATGTGCAGCTTTGGACTCAAACCAGTTCTGGTCCCTTCCTTCATTTTCACTGGAAGCTCACCCCAGAGCCCAGGCACATGCATTCCAGAGCCCCCACTCCTTTCCACTTCCTTCCTCATGCTCACACCAAGAGGTCCTCCTCCACCTGATCTTGGAGTCCTCACCCTAACTTGAGAAGACTCAAGACAGAAACAAACAAACGGAGGGGGGAGAAATGAACAAGATAGAAAGCAAAGTATTTAAAAGTAAACAGAGCCTGGGGGCGGGAGGAAAGCATGTATTCTTTTTTTTTTTTATTCCCCCCTTAAATAAAGCTCCTGGGCTTTCTCAAGTCAGCCTCCGTATGAATCTGGTTTTCATTTGCACGCTCCCTCCAGCCATGAGCCTAGCTTCTTCTCATAGATAATTTGACTTGATTACTTTCTGAAAGGGCAGACAGAGCCAGAGTAGCCCTGCACTCATTTACTTGTCACTCTCAGCATTGCCTTAATTTGGGCTGAGTGGCACCTCCCCCTCCCAAGAATGACTGTGAGACTGAGATCAAACTCTCCCTGGAAAGGCTATGAGGAGATGGGAGGTTCTTTCTGGCCAGTTAGGCTAGCAGGGCCTTGGATGTAAAAAGACTGACACCATTTGACAAGAAAAGGAACTAATTTCAGCAAAAGGCTTAAGTAGCAAATTCCACACCAAAATCAATTTGGGCTTTTCTCCTTGATATCAATACCAGCTAGGATGTACAACAAAACTCAGGGGTGTATGGTGGCAGATGGGTACTAGATTTATTGGGGTGGTCACTCTGTAAGTTATATAAATTTCTAATCATTATTTTGTATGCCTGAAACTAATGTAATATTGTATGCCAACTCTAATTGAAAAAAATTTTAAATTATTTTTAAAAATCAAATTGTTGATTTCGTAAGCCCAAGAACCTCGAGTTATACTTTCTATCTCTTGAACATTTTACTCAGCACTGAGCACATAGAGGTATTTGATGAATATTTCTTAATTCATCATAATATTGGGTAGAATCTATTGAAACTGAAATGTGCGTGGTGTTACATTTTTCCAAAATATTATTATATAAATTCTGAGTTTATTCACGTCTTCTTACATTGTAGTAAAATATTACAAGACTGGATACTTTTAAAATAAATGATCTGTGGTCATTTAACTGTAACTTCACTTATTTTAATTCTACCTTTCCTAAAAGGATCATCTCAGATTCTCTATTTCTGTAAAGCTTTCTGAAAACTCCAGTCATCAATTGATTCTCCCTATTACTGGTAAATCTGTTTGCTTATGTAATGGTTGAAAACCAGCAACATGTATTTTTTTGGCCAGCACGTTGGTTTATCTTTATTTTATGTTAATGCCTTTTGGCAAGGCCAATCATCTCCTGTTCTTCCCATGTCCTGATGTCTCCAAAGCCTTATGTCTAATGTTTCACATGCTTACACTTCCTGTCTCGCTCCTGTTTGAAATATCCTGGTTAATGCTAAACAAAAAATTCTTTGGCTATGTAAATCCGTATTAAATTGCCATTTCTGTTGTTAAAAATGGCCAACAAACAGAAATTTTATATTGCTTAACATGTAATATAGT
>NW_006438076.1:1358208-1398900 GCF_000325575.1 Pteropus alecto | reverse complement strand
CCCCTTGCTTCTTAACTAGAAAGGGACTCAAATCAAGATTCATAATAAATGCTTAAGAGTTATTATTTTATTAGGGCTTCAAGGTCTTTGGGCTTGAAAAAGATTTGATTGTTTGAGATTTTAAATTTGGGCATATGTGTAGAAGCAGATAGAGGAGAGTGACCAAAAGCTTGAGATTTGGGATGAGAAATACTTTGATTTGAGAACCAGTTCAATCCCTGTGTATCCTTGGGCAAGTGATTTAGTCTCTTCATGCTTTGGTTTCTTCATCTATAAAGTCTAAATAATAATCACAACAATATTGACCTCATAGTTTCTGGGAGGGGTGTTGTAAATAAAGAGTTTAATTCAAAGCCCTACACATAATATGCACTTGTTAAATGTCTGCTATTAATACCATCATCATAAATATGACTGAGGGCTAATCATGAAATAAGAAGACTAATACAAATTGCGAGAGTGCATGTGTGTTTTATGTTGAGAGCGTGGGTATGGGAGTGGTTTCTTGCATTCAAAATTTAGTTTAACATGCAACTTCCATTCAGCAACTGAAAATCAGAACCAGTGAGGTTCAGTATTATAGAGAGAAGAAACTCATGGTTGAGAAATAGCCAGCCTTGGTCACATGCTGTTGGATCAAGGTTGTGAAAATTAAGTATAGGAATGTTGCTTTCTTTTTTCTCTTGGCAAATGGAAAGGCCAAAGCTCAAAATTGTTGGAAGTGACACCCCAATTAATCAGGTTCTGTGCTTCAAACTAGGTGGTGAGCCTGCCCATGATCGTGAAATTTTTAAATGACCCCTTTATCCTCAGTATGCCAAAATGAAATTTTTGTGGGAAAACTTGCTTCTTGGCACCTGCTATCTGACCAGCAAGAATGTGGGACAAAAAGTTCTTTTGAAAAAGAGGCCAAGCTATGCATTTGCTTCCTCTGAAAGAAAATATAAAAGATGTAATTTTACAGAAATATCGCAAGTTTCTAGTCTATACTATTTGCTTCTGGCGGGTATTTCTCTACGAGCAACTTAATCCAAGTAGACTTAGAAATGGTGACTCCATTTCAGCAGAAAATGAAAGTCATAATATTTGTATAACAAAGAGCAGTGAGAAATTATAATATCCTATTCAAATTGATTGGCCTTCCACTCCCCCAATTTTTTATCAGATGATAAAATGAAAGACAAAGAGTAAAATGACATGTCTAAAATAACACAAGCAGATTCAGTTAGAATGAGAACCAAGGTCATTTACCTACTAGCTCAAGGTCCCTGTATCTTAACGGAGACTCCAGCAGCAAAGACCTGTGAATTCTCCTCCCTCATTTGCTGTTTATGTCAGTGTAGAGATATATCCTGCTTTATAAAGTTTACATAGTACTTCCAAATATTGTATCTCAATTATTCCTGACTGCACTACTGTGAAATAGATTGGACAGTTATTACTGTCATTTTATGCAAGAGAAAAGTGAGGCTCAGAAAAGTTAAAGCACTTGGTCTAAAGTCCCAAAGAACTAAGCCTCCTACCCAGGTCTCCTAACTCCAGTCTCTTTTGTCCTAGGATGGAATGGAATTATTTCAAAAGATACATAACAGAAAACAGAGATGTTAAATGATTTATCTTAAATTATACAGCCATCTCAGATTAAATAACTTTTTCCTGGAACATTAGTGACTGATAATCAAGGTCCTTTACTGTCATTTAAAGAAAACATAGGCACTGATAATCTGTAAAGTTGAACACCAAAGAAGGCAAAATATTCTTGACCTGCCCATGACTTGCTCAGTGAATACTTTTTTTGTCACTTATTATGTACTTAGGCAACCCTTGGTTGACCTCATAGATTGCAAGGACCCTGTCAGTTTACAATCCCTTATTTTTTTATTTGTTATGCTTACAGCACCTGGTCTTCCTAGGTGGTCTCCCATCCAAGTACTAACCAAGCCCGACCCTGCTTAGCTTCCGAGATCAGACTGGGTCGGGCTCATTCAGGGTGGTATGGCCGTAGAGTGTACTTGAGAATTTTGCTGAACACTTTATGTATATTTAAATTTTCTTCATTTGAACTCTATGAGTTAAATATCACTAATCCAGTTTTTCAGATGAGAAATTAAGGCTTTGAGGAAACAATAAAACACCCAAGTCATATTGCTATCAGTCAAGGGAGGGCATGATGCCTGTGACTTGGGACCCTGTAGCTATTTATGGCTCAAGTCCTACCTGGGAGCAAAGCAAAAGGGTATCAACAAAATCAAAATTAAAACCCAGTCTGTTCTAAAGTTCATATCCTTTCTTCTACTTCCCTGTTCCTCCACAAGTAAAGATTATTCCTGAACTAAAGCTTCTCCTTCTTCTCTAAATAGGAATAACAGGGTGCATTTTCTAACCCTTTGAAGATCTCTGCAGATAATACATATTCATTAAATAATAGTTACAACCCTCTTGAAAACACATTGCCTATTACTGCTACAATCTTGACTTCATTTATTTAATCTCTCTATAAACTTTGCATAATTTGCCTTATTTCCCATGTGAGAATTACAGTGTTAGAGTAAGTAGAAGTTAAAAACAACACAATCCCCTGTAGTATAGTGAATTGGATTATCACAGCCCAATTTAGAAAGCAATTTTCCTAAGACATGTTTTCTTTAAAACCAAGGAAGGAGCCTCCACTGTGAATGCTTTTAGCTACAAAAGGCAGTTTGTAATCCCAATGAGATAACCCAGGAGCAATGAGTTTCTCAGAGACTTCGATTATCTGATTTCCTTTGTTTACTCCCTGCAATGGGCACAAGCAGAACTAGTGTGGTCAGTGCCTGCTTTGCCTCAGTTCTCTGGTTCTCTTAAACTCAAGCCTTGTTCATCACCTTCTTCCTCTTACTCCCTCCAAAGCAGTAGCTCCTAGTCTCCTTTTCCACCCAGCTAATTCTCTTAAAAGATTTGAGAGCCTGATGGGTAGCCCCAGTAGGTGCCCTGCTCCATGCTTGACAAAGTCATTTGGGTAGCCCAGCTATAGCTGCCTCATGACTTACCTTTGCAGAATGTTTGTATTCTTCCTCCTACATCTCTAGAAACAGGAGCAAAGCATCATCCCAAATGAGGAAATTTCCCCAACATATATACTTTGGAGTAGTAGCTTCTTCCATCGTTACCTTCTTGGTCAGTATTTTAGAAACACTGCATATTCTACTTCCTGTCTCAGTGATTAGTATTGCATACTAGCTTATTAAACGTAGGAGAAATTCTGCAGTGAAGAAAAGTGTTTGGTTTTATTCAGCCCAGCCAACACTTAACTTAATCATGGAACCGTGTTTTCCAGTGAACATTAATTAACATTTTCTAGCATTAGTTGTTCATGAAAGAATACTTTCCAAAAATGCACGGTGAGGGAATTCTTTGTTTTACGTAATAGCTCTCCTTGTTGTCAAATTTCAAATGCACTGGATAAACTGAAGATAGCCTCAGAGGCAATCAAACCCCAAATTTATCCCTTCTCTCTGAACCCTCAGTCAAAGCTCATAGTCTCTTTGCTGGTGCTATCTCCAATGCTATTACTAAGATGGCATTCAGGTCTTGGCTTAAATATTTAAATCCATGGAGAAGTCTGGTTTGATATCCCTGGCTTAAGTTCCATTATTAGAAACAAAATTTCTGGAAGAATTTAATAATATACACTGAAATGGAAAGAGATATTACCTCAGGTTTTAGGATTAAGCAGGATTTATATTGTCTTCTTTATTCTTTTCTATGTTCTCAAAATTTTCTATAATTAGTTTTAAAATAGAAAAACATTCCTGAATAAAAAGAGAAAAGAAGGTTTCAGAACACAGTTGCTGATCTCTTTGAAGTACACCATACTCATTTTTAACTTCTCCAGTTTCTCCATATATCTTGCCTGTCCCCTTTCAAAGCCAACCCATAAACTTTATGAGTTTCACTTTTTTTTATTTCATTTGCTTTTCATTCCATATAGAAAAATCTGCAGATGTTTTAACTTTATACACTCATGCCATCTGGTGTTCTAAAACTTCACCCAAATGGTGTCTCCTGACCATGGGATTATTATTCTATAATTAAGCCAGCCTTGTCCTCAACATAAGTCTTGCTTCAACTAAACAGAAGGTCTGGTTTCTGCCTGTGTCTCATTTGCAATAGTATATGCTTGATCCTCATCTGTTGAAAACTGTGTAATTTGACGTCAGGTGAATTTTTAATGCAGTTCATTTCAACCTACTTATTCAAGTGGAATATCCCTCTACCAGGTTCTGTATAAAAATAGAATGTTCCAGATCATTCACTGAGTAATCGAGCACTCACATGACCCTAACAGTAAAAAGTTCAGAAGTCTAACATATCCAAATATAAGACCCCCAATCCCATATCCATTATGTATTCAGGATTTCTATAATGCTTACAGGTATCTTAAGATGGAAAATCCAATCAAATTCAATCCTCTTTTCATGACCTTGTCACAGTGAGAGAACACTGACTGCTGAGCCAAAAGTAGCCATAACACTGGCAATGTATTTGTATCCCACACAAGACATGTGCTCTCTCACTACCATTCCCGCAGCACTGAGACTTCAGGGATGAGCTGTGCTCTTCCCACTTAATAAAGTTACTTTAGCTAAATGGTTAGCCTCTGAACCTAGAACTCCTACACTTTCCATACCTCAGTAAAGAGATCTCTTAGAATTGGCCAGAGCCCTCTGGATGAATTTTTTGGCAAACTACTGTTCCCCAAATTGGAAAGACAGGCATATACAGATAATGACAGCTTACCATAGCAGCAGCCCAGGAGCAGAAGCCCAAGTCTGGACCCAGTACCAGAGGAGGAGAACTTAAACTGTAATTAGTGAATTTCTGGAAGCTTAATATAAATAACCTCGAGAGTTAAAAACTCCAAGGGGCACCAATATTAGGGGCATTCCCACACTTTCATAAGTTTTATCTCAGGAGTCTCACCAGGTTGTTAGGGTAAAGAGCAAAGAAAAATCTCATACTTCTTTTAGGAGAAAGGGAAAGTAACCATTCTGAAACATGTTCAGATGATTCAGTTCTCTTTAACAGAAGTCTGACTTTAAGGGAAATTATCTTACCAGAGCCTAACCACCTTGGGTTCTATAAGAGCCTAATCAACCTAAGGGGAGGAAAATACCTAACTCCAGCCTGGTCTAGTCGTCCACGTGAGGGAATGGAAATATCCACTCCTATTCTTCTATATCTTTCCTGTGTCAGTGGAGGGGGAGAGGAAATGAGAAACACTGTGAAGTTCACAATAGGGGCACAAGATTACTAAAAGACCAAGACCTAATCATAGGACTACATCAATAGGACCACATCAATAGGATTCTCATATAGTAATATGAGTTACTATATATTTATAAGTATTATAAGTATTATAACTAAAAGAAGTAAAAATCTCAAAACATATTTAAGAAAAGATTCTAGGAAAACCCAATGACAATAGAGAAGTCAAACACAATGACACCACAGGAAATTTTAGCCTCCAACATCTATAGCTACAGTAAATGATAAACACAGCCCAATTTCTAGCCACAAAAAAATAAAACCTCACAATAGAGGCCTATTTGCCTCAGTTTCTTTTACCTAATACATTATATTCAACAGTCAACAAAAAAATTATAAGGCACACTAAAAAGCAAAAAACATAGTTTAAAGAGAGAGAGAGCAAATATTAGAACCAGACACAGTATGATAAATATTTTAGAATTATCAGATAGGAAACTATCTGATAATAACCATCATAGCGAAAATAGCTATGATTAATACATTAAGATTCTAAAAGAAAAAATGAGCAAGATGGAAGAAGAGAAGAGTAATGTAATAAGATGGACACTCTAAGGAAGTATCAAGAGGAAGTGCTATAAATCAAAAATACTATAACAAAAAATGAACAATGCCTTTGATAAGCTCATAAGTCAACTAGACATAGCTTAGTAAAGAATCAGTGATCTTGAAGAAATATCAATAGAAACTTCCCAAACTGAAAATCAAAGAAGGAGGAAGAAGAGGAGGAGAAGAAAATCCTAGAAGACAATATCTAAGAACTATGGAATAATTAAAGAGATGTAACGTATGTATCATGAAAATATCAAAAGTAGAAAAAACGAGAATTGAGAAGAATAAATATTTGACAGTACACTGGCTGGGAATTTTCCAAATTAATGATAGACACCAAATCACAGATGCAGGAAACTCAGAGAACACCAGCTGAATAAATAACAAAAAAAGTACACCTAGGCATACTTTGTTCTCTAAAAACAAAGAGAAACCTTCAAATAATCTAGACATTGTGTGGAGATACTTTACCTATAAAGGAAAAAGGATAAATATTGCATTGGATTTCTTGTTGGAAACCATGCTAGCAAGAAGAACATGGAGTAAAATATTGGAAGAAAGAAATATCAACCCATGATTTTGTATAGAGTAAAAATTTCCTTCAAAAATGAATGAGGGATAAAGACTTTCTGAGAAAAACAAAAACTAAGGAAATAAGTTGACTGTACACCTGTTGTGCAGAAATGATTAAAAGAATCTTCAGAGGGAAGAAAAATTATATATGACAGAAACTCAGATCTACATAAGGACAGTATTATACAAAAATAATGTTTAAAATAAAATCTTCTATTTAACTCATTCTACTGATCTAATAATTTTTTTCAAATTAATAACAGCAATTATTTATGCAATAGTTACAGATATGAATAAGTTAAAAGAATGACTGCAATTTTATAAGGGATGAGAAGAAAAGTAAGAATACTCAGTTTCAAGGTATCTGCACTACAAATTAAGTGGAGCAGTGTTACTAGAAATGGATTTAGATTAGTTGTAAATGTATATTGAAAAATCTAGGGCAAGTTAGATTTAATTTTTAAAAAGTAAATGTAATTGATATGCTGAGAGAAGAGAGAAAACAGAATTTTAAAAATGCTCAAATAAAACCAGAGAAGTCAGTGAAAAGTTAAAAAGTAAACAAAGAACAAATGTGACAAATAGAAAATAGTAAGACATAAGGTAGATATTTATCCAACTATATCCATAGTCACATTGTATCTGAATGGTTCAAATACACCAATAAAAAAACATAGTGAATATGAAAAATAAGACCAAACTATGTTGTTTACAAGAAACTCATTTCAACTGTAGAACACAGATACATTAAAAGTAAACAGATAGAGAACGATGTACCATGATAACACTAATCAAAAGAAACCTGTAGTCACTATAATAATTTCAGACAAAGCAGATTTTAGAACAAGGAAAATTATCAAGAATAAAGAGAAATTTTACATAATAGTTAAGAGAGCAATTCTTAGGAAGACATAATAATCCTTCACTTGTATTAATCTAATAACATAGCATCAAACTAAAAGAGAAAAAAATTAATAAAACTTTTAAAAAATGGCAAATATACTATTAGTTGGAGACTTCAATACCTCTCTGTCATCAATTGACAGACCCATAAGCAGAACATTAATAAGTATATGAATGAACTGAAAAATACCATCAATTAATGGAATCTAACTGACATTAAATGAATATTTCACTCAATAACAGAAGAACACACCTTGTCAAGCTCATGTAAACCCTTCAGCAAAGCAGACCAATTCTGGAACAAAAAACGTGCATTAATACATTTAAAATAATAGAAATCATACAAAGTATGTTCTCAGACCACAACAAAATCAAAGTAGAAATCAATAATTTAAAGATAGCCAGAAAATCCAAAAATATTTGGAAAGTAAAAAAGATACTTCTCATAACACATGGGTCAATGAAGAAGTCTCAAGAGAAATTTCAAAATATTTTAACTAAACAAAAATCAAAATACAACTTAATATCTGTGGGATGAAGCAAAAACAGTGCTCATGGGAAATTTACAGTATTGATTCCATGTATTGGAAAAATGAAAAATCAATAATCTAATTTTTCACCTTAGGAAATTAGAAAAAAGAGGAGCAAATTAAATACAATGGAAACAGTATTACTTTGATACTCAAACCAAGGAAATGCATCACAAACAAAGAAAAATACAAAGTATAATTTTTCATAAATATAGGCACAATAATTTTTATAAAATATTAACAAATTAACTCCAATGACATTACTCCAGAATGTAAGATTAGGAATATCATTAAAAATTCAAATAATATAATATTGCATACCAGTATAATAATGAATAAAAACACATGATTATAATAATATATGCTAGAAAAGCTTTTGAGAAAAATCTAGTATGCATTCATGAGGAAAAATCAATATATAAAGATCAGTTGTTTTTCTATATACTAGCAATGGACAGTGTAAAAATAAAATTAAAAGAACAATTCTATTCACAATAGAATAAAAAAAGATAAAATACTTAGGATTTAACAAAAGAGCAAAATTTGTATGCTGACAACTACAAAACATCACTGAAATTTAAAATTCAAAATTGTTAAAATTCTTAATTGTTAAAATTTAAAATCAGATTTTCATATTCATGGATTGGAAAATTCAGTATTATTAAGACGGGAAACTCCTCAACTTGATGTTAATACGATACAATGCTTATCAAATTCCAACAGGCTTTTCATAGGAATTGGCAAAGAAAGGTTTCAGAATAGCAAAAACTATTTTCAAAAAGAAGACCAAAGTGGAAGAACCTATAATTCCTAATTACAACACTTAATATAGAGTTACTGCAATTAAGACAGAGTGGTACTGACATAAAGACATACAGTTAGTTACATCAATTGTACAGATACACTCCCGATGGAATATAGTTAAGTGTCCATAAATAAACCTTTACATTTATAATCAATTGATTTTTGACAAGGGTACTAAAGCAATTCAATGAGGAAAGAGTAGTCTTTTGTCAAATGATGTTGGGACAATGGGATATTTATGTGAAAAAGGACAACTTTAGATCTTATCTACCATACATAAAAATTAACTGAATTTATGTTTCATATACTTAAATGTAAGATTTAAAAGTATAAAACTTTTCTAAGAAAACATTGGGAAAAAAAACAAAACCGTGACCTTTGCTTAGGCAAAGACACCAAAAGCAAGACCCATAAAAGCAAAATAATAATAATAATAATAATAATAAAAATTAATTGCAGTCTAATTATGAGGCAGGCAGAAGGAGAATGGAGACAGAATGCCTTACCTTGAAGGTTACATTTCTACTAGGACTCCATTGGTAAACCTTAAATACATAGCCACACCTAGCTGCAAGTGTGGCTGGGAAATGTAGTCTTTGGCAGTGCAGCCTTGTGCCCAGCTAAAACTCAGGGGTCTATTAATTGCAGAAGGAAAGAGAGAATGAATCTTAGTTGTGATATATTATCTTTATTTGTTCAAAATATTCACTTTCTCTCTCTACTTGACTCTTTACTACAGAGTTTTTCCCTGGACTACTTACGGTCCACGCAATGATTCTAGGTACTTTCACCATAAATATTTTTGCCTTAGACATCTTTGCCACAACCATTTTCGGAAAACATTGTTGCCATATAACTAACTAGCTGTAAGGCAATTTTGCCATAAAAACAATAAAATAACTGGTTGACAGGTTTTTTGTTTGGTTGGTTGGTTTTAACTGACAGTTTTGTTTCATTTCTCTATTGACATAGTACTGACATTTTTATATTATATATGATAAGAGAGAAATCCTGAGTTGTCCTAAATTAAATTATAGCAGGCCAGAGAATAAGAGAAAAAGACAAGTGTAATGAACCAGTTATTGCTGTGAGTTAACTATCAAAAGATTGCTCATATTACTGAACGTACTGGAGCTTTGAATCAACTTCCAGGTGTCTAAGAAGAAATAGCCAACACCAGATGCCATCATCCCCTGCAGATGCATAACCTTTCAGGACTGTTGCTTACAAACATTCAAAAGCAGTAAATATTTCTTCCTTATGGACTGTGCACCCACACTAGAATTGCCCCCACTTCACCTTTTCCCACATCCCTTATCTGTAGCCAATGCAAATTCTTTTAAAATAACTTTCATCATTGAAGGAGCCCCGTCAGCTCCGGGATGGCAGACATCTTGTCTTCCCTATCTAGCTGCGTGCCCAAGGATCTGGTCCTTTTTCTGGCTAGCATGTGGCCAAATAATATCCTTTTTTCAGGAAAAGGTTTCAGCTCTGAAAGTTTTTAATGTATTCATTTTAGCCTTCATAATGGTCTATATAGTGATATGTTCTATAATATTATATTTAAAATCAAAGATCCATCAACTCTATAAAACCAACATCCCCCTGGCTTATCTTTCACCAGCTGAATAGTTAATAAACAGATATTGGAATGTTAAGCTATAAACTCTTCAGAAATATCATTTATTTTCAACAAAACAGAAAGACCCTCAAACCTCTAACTTGTTAGACAAACAGGTTAACCTCTGGGATGTCTTTCAAATATTAATGATTATTTTATGATTCTTATATGGCAAAGATGGGGTGCTGAAGAACAATTTGGGGAATCTGGGGAAACCAGAAGAAAGGGGAATTACAAAATTATTTAGAATTTAGAAGAGTGGAATTTCAAGGTTGCTCTCAATCACTGCAAACCTCATGTTTGCAGTTTGGTAAGCTCTGTATTACAAAGAGAATCAGTACAGATTTAAGGAACTGATTTGCATCCCTGGGAAAGTACTTCCAAGCTTTCCAACCAGGCATTAAAAAACCACGATTAACCAACCAGCTTTACCTCTGTGGTTTTTAAGATGGATGTTTTCAGTCCTGTGTATTTCTATTCGGATATTCCAGTTTTGTTCTTGTTCACCCATCCAAGCGCCCATCCATCCATTCATCCATTCATTAATTTTATCTAGCATTAGATAAAATTAGCATTTATCACGCAGCTAGATAGGCATTATCGCATAATGGATGAGATCTTGGACTCTGGCACCAGATTTCTTAGATTCAAATTTTGGCTCCAGTATTTTTAAGCTCTGTGACCTTATGCTAATTAGTTAATCTCTTTGTGCCTCAGTTTACTCATTTGAAAAAAGTCGATAATATTTCTTACCTCAGAACTGTGATGATTAAATTAATAACGTAAAAACAGTTAAAATACTACCTGGCATACATTAATTACCATATAAGAATGAATATCATTGTGAGCACGTTCTCTGCGAATGCCCTGTTGAAGAACATATGTAAGACACATAGATTAACAACACATCGATCAAGTTTTCAGGAAGCAGTAGTGGAGAGAAGATGTGAACACAGATAAATGTCACATTAGGTAAAAAGTATATATCACAAGAGAGATATAACTACAGTGATATGTAGTTAAAAGAAGGATAAGGTTAATTTTAGCTACAGGATCACAGAGGGCTCCATGATCAAATGAATACATGATACAGAAAAGAAGAACTTGGACTCCACATTCTCACAGCCCAGTTGTATATGTGGGTTTCAGGACCCCCTATGACTTGTTATCCAATGTACTGTGAAGTGTACAATTGGTTGCTTTTTGTCATGGAGGAGTATCGAGAGCAAGGTTTTTCTACTTCGTATACACAGAATTCCAGCACACACACGTTAGAAAAGTTGACTGGGAGTTATGCTGAGCACAGCACTCAGGAATTCTAGTAAAGATTCTGTGTAAGGGGTTTCTGGAAGACAAGGGCAATTCTCCTGGGTGTCAGCCATGCTGAGCCTTTTTTCTTCTTGGAAGTTTCTCGAGATAGTCTTGCTTTTTCTCCTTTCTAGACGTTGTCACAGGCATCAAATGTTCTCTCCTTTTCTCTTCGCCAGTCCAACTTTAATTCACTTCCTCCTGGAATCCATCTCTTCTTTGAGTTAGGAGCTTCTTCCTGTTGAATACTCTGGAGCACCCTGATCTTTTCCTTCTATACCACTTACCTCGCCTTGTTGAGAATTATTTAATACCACTCCTCTCCACTTCAATGTTAGCTACATGAGTGTAATAACCATGTCTATTATTTATTCTCTCTTCAGGGCTCAGTAAACACTTGTTAAATAAATACATAATGAGTAAGTACAAGACAAAAAAAACAAATCTAGTAATATTAAGTTGCTTAACATTTTGTGCCAGCTGCCTTAAGATTGTCGAAGAGTGATGTGGTAACAAAGTTGGCCTTTCTGGCTCTAGTGGGTGTGGATATGGGACCTAGACTCTGTTAATTATAATGTCTCATATTCCTGTTTCTATCAGACTTCTCCCTGGTAGTTTTCTAAAATGAACCACTGGAGAAAATCCCTTTTTGTTTGATTGTACAGCTTTAAGAATCTAATCCTAAAGCTGAATACACAGAATAAATCTATCACCTAGAGAGAAGGGAAAAAATAAGAGGTAGAAGAGGAAAGGCAGGAACAGAGGATGGTTTAGATTCTAGTTTTTAAGATCCATAAAAGCTGTTTGTTTGTTTTTTTTTTTTTCAATTTATCTATAGTATCCCTTTTTCTCAAGCTAGTTTGTGTTGAGTTTTCGTGAAATGTGTCTGGAAGAATTGTAACTATAAACACTTTCAGCATGAATTTGTGCTGGGTAAAGATCAATAAATGTCAACCATTTGTTTGGCTATGAGATCAACCATGGTTGGTAGAGATGGTGGTGGTGGTGAGAGAGTTGAACCTTTAAAAACAAATAAAAATTAGTCAGGCCAAGTACATTTTTTTGAACTGTTTTGTTTGCCTAAGTGGTCCAAGACATACAAGTAGTTCTGAGTTGCCTAGCTAGGTACAGACAACAGACTAGAATAGTGATGTGGTGAATAAAACAAATTCTACCAATTTTTTAGAAATATCTAAAACAAGATTTTATACTCTTTATTAAAGTGTATAAAAATCCTAATTCTTTCTTTGAGCAGCAATACTGGCATGGCTTCAAACCAGAGCACTAAGAAACTCAAAGAAATGTGAGACCCCCGCCCTACAGAGATCCCCACAATTCAGCTGAGGGAAGAATAAGCCATAAATATGGAGACATTTCTACAGCTCTAAAATAAAAAAACCACTAGCTCAATAATATAATTAAAGGGAGAGAGTAGTGTGTATTACAGCCAAGAGAATAGGAAAGGCAACAGTAGAAGAATTCAGGAGAATGCAAAGTCACTTCAAGATAGACTGGTCAGGATAAGAAGCCAGGCTTAAAGTCAGGATAGGGTGGCATGAGGAGCTCTAGGCTGGACTGAATGTCAAGGATATGAAGCAGTGGAGTTGGTGGTTCCTTGGGGGAAACAGAAATAATAATAGTAACAGCAATCTAGATCCATTATTTGTAAAATCAGATCAGGTAGTAATCCTGGGCAAGCATCTTGATGTGATGAGCCTCTTTTCTTCATTGTAGAAGTGGGCATGTTCACACTTGCTTCCCAAGGCAGCTAGATGGGTTAGAGCCATCGAGGCCTATGTAAGCACCTGACTTGCAATAGATGCATGATACATGTAGAATTTGTTCTTCATATTTGCCTGTTGCCAGGTATCCTTTTGATTCTCTTTTAGCCAAATTGACAATATTTTAACTTTAATCTCCAACTGGGAGGAAGCCTGAGTTGCCTCTCAGTGCTCCTTCCAGAGTGCTGGGGTTCAGGCTTTGTGGGGTGACCTGGGTGTGAAGGATCAAACCTCAGAAAACTAATTTCTGGACCGACTTGCTTCACCCAGGGGATACTTCCAGTGGCATATTTTGGAAATGCTTACAATTTTCCTCTCTCTCATCCCCATCAACATGCCAACACACCCTTTAAAATGCCCTCAGATCCTGCTTCCACCAGACAGCATAACAGTCAAGCTAATTAATGGTCTGCCTGCCCCTTCAGAGTCTAAGTGTGCACTCCCAGTGGTTTAAAGGAATGGAGGAGTCAGGAGCAGAGGGGGAGGACTTAGGGCTTCTGGGACTTGACCCTGAAGCTGTCTGAACGTCAAGAGTCAAAGAAAATCTAGGGGAAAAATGGCAGGTTCTGTTCTAAGATCAACCCCCAATCAATATGGTACAATTTCATAGTTCATTATTCCTCTGTGTGCCACAGCACAATTGGGGAGGGGGTGGGGACAATGATGGAGGCTGGGAGGAGGGGCAACAGCGGAGTCATATGGAAGCAATTAGAGGAGCCTTCATTCAAAAAAGCATTAAGGTGCTTGTAGCACTGAAGCTCAAGTGACCCCTAGGCTGGGACCATAATTCACCAACACTTAATACCATTTACCCTGCAGATGTGCGTTTTATACAGAAATATCAGCTTACCACTTTGAAAAATTAACCTATTGAAGGCTGTCAAATTCTGACGCCCTCGTGGGGGTATTATATATTGTCTGCACAACTCTCAGTTTCGCCTTTTACCCCCAGAATCAAGGAAGCCGAGGTTAATTGGGAAACGAGGTGGCTAATGAGGAGGTGGAGAACAGCAGAGAAATGAAGGTACAGAAATGCTAGTCCGCCCAAGAAGAAAATATTATTTTCTTTAGTTACAAAACACAAATTTTGGGGGGAAGTATCACCCCCCCCACACACTCACCAACACCCACATACACACAGATACACACACTCTGTATCTAGGAGTTCTAACTACGAAAGTCGAGTTTATAAAAGAGAATGTAGAGTAGGAGCAGGAGGAGAGTGTGGCTAAATGTGTTATTGTGTCTAAATTATGATATAAGTGAAGAATTTCCTTACAATGGTGTTAATAAACCTGTGTCTAGTGTAGTAATCCTATTTGGGTGAAATAAATGTGGTTTTTTGACTTTCTAGGAGAATGTGATGCCAATAAAAAATTTAGTATCAATTTTACCCATCCAATGAGTATTTAAAAATGTTAATATCCAGTGTTTTTGGAGTTGACAGAAATGGGTACCCTCTGACAATGCAGATATGAACCAGTTCAACAAAGTAAAACCTTTCTGTAGAGTAATTTAGTAATAGGTACCAAAGACCTTAGAATTATGCATACGTAAGACCCAGCAATTCAACTTATAGGTATTTTATATTAAAACAAAAAGGATATGGAATTTGATATAATTTTCACCATAACTTTGTTCTGTAAAGAGGACAACTGGATAAAAGCTAAAGTCCTAAAACAGAGAATTGGTTATATATGGTACACACACATAGTGTAATCAAATACACTTATTAAAAATCATACTTTTAGAAAAATATCTATCAATATAAACAAAATTTCTAGGTTGAATAACATTAGAGAAATGAAGATACAAATATTTTTTTTAAAAAAAAAACAAGCTACAAATCAGTATTTGCAGCACTTCTCCAGATTTTACAAATCCGTTATATATGTACATGCATAAATTACTACATTATGTTAACAATAAGTTTAGCTAATGACAGTTTTCAAGCTTTAGTTGTTGTATTGGTTTTTTTCATTGAACAAGTACTATCCTAGACCAAGAAGGAAGCCTTAAGACAGATTATGAAGTTGATTTCACTCCTTTCCATCTTTGGACTTACTCTCAAGCCTCTTTAGCAGTTCCTCTATTCAGAATGGTTCCAGCCTCTGTACATGCCATGCCTTAGCTCCCTGCTGCTTCCCAGTCTCCCTTTATATTTCCAGCAGTCAGCAGTGTGCCAGGTCAGACTTAAATAGAAATCCTAGCTCTATAACCAAACTATGTTATCTCACTGAACCTTAGTGCCCCACTCTAAAAAACAGAAACCTAGTGCCTGTCTCATTAGGTTGGTGTGATTACATTAATAAGAAAATATATACAATGAACTTGGTCACATAACCAATCGATATTAATTATTAGTTCTTAATGACTAAACATCAGGTTAATATCTACTGATTCCATTTTAGTAAGTATCATCCCACTGACTCCAGGTGGTGAGAAGTTATTATATGCTTCACACAAAGTTTCTTCATGAACCAGAGACTGTTTTTCTGAGAGTGTACAGAACTTACTGGTGATAAGCTAGTGACCTCTGGCATTTCATAGTTACATTGTCCTGCTATACATTTTGTTTTTCAGCTAGAAATGTCTTCAGACTACAGGGATAGGGTAAAAACCTGTGGCTAGTCTCTCACATCACTTCTTCTAGCATCCATCAGGACTGGCCTTCCCCATGTCTTCAAGGTATAGAGAGTAAGTATCGGTGCCCCATAAGGCTTAAGTCTCTAGTTAAGGAAAGGGGAAAGAATAAAAGGAGCATAAGAAAGAATATTTGGCACAATGAATTCTTAGTGTCTGTCCAATCAAACTGCACATGCCACAGAAGCAGATGCCTACCTATCTAATCATCAAAAAGATGCATTCTCTTGAAAAGATTTAGGATGCATCCTCTTGAGAAGAAGTTTGAATGGGCCACCATAGCTACTTGTTCTGATATGTATTACCCTCTATCATCAGTAATTTTCAAATTTTGCTACATATTAAAATCACCTAGGGAGTTTTAAAACTTACTGATTTCTGGATCCTGTCTCCAGTGTTTCTCAAAATGAGACCCCTGAATCAGCAACATAGCCTCATCCAGGAATCTGTTAGAACTGAAAATCCTCAGACTCCACCATAGAGCCACTGAATCAGAAACTCTGCAGGTGGCACCCAACAATCCGTTTTTAACAAGCCCTCCCTATGTTTCTGATGAATGCTAAAGTTGGTGAACCACCAATCTAGGCTGGGGCTTGGGCATTCAAATGTTCTACAAGATCCAGATGATTCTAATTTTGCATTCGGGTTTGGGAATCACTTTTTTGGCCTCCTATTTTTTTTTTTTCCTGAGGATTTCTGGCTCTTTTGGGTCTCTAGCCTCAGTTTTTAGGAATTGAATTTCAATGGGCTTTTTCTTTGTTTTTTTGGCTCCCATGGACATGATTTTCTGTTATTTCCAGGTCGGGTGGCAAGGTTTGCCATTGCACTAGGGGATGTCAAATTCTCTGAACCACTGATTAATGGACCAAAGCCAGCTTCCCTTCAGCTGCAACTCCGGGTAAGCTGGCACGCCGAGACATTTGGTCAGGGCCAAGAGAAGGATAATTCAGTAAAGCCAAGAGAAACAGAATGATTGATCAGAAGACAGTCAGCTCAGCTGATTAGCAACAGTGTTGACATACGAAGGCTGTAAATTTAAATTTAAGGCCTTTGCTTTCATGCTAGAAAACCTGCAGTAGGTCCATAGCACACCGGGTTTAAATCCAACATGGCTTTAAAGGACAATTACGATAATCATGGAGGAAGAAACTTCATGTTTGACCGGACAGAACCCAACCCAGGTATCACAAGTCATGAGAATTCTAGTGCTGGCTTTACTGTTAAAAGATGCATCTCCTTGAATAATTATCTTGTCCTTTCTAGATCTCAATTTTACCATTTATGAAACTATTGCTTAGGACCACTTTTCATTCGGTAGAGCTTAAAAAGGCTTCTACAGCATATTTAAACAAAGTTTGAATGCTGAGACCTGGCTGGGAGCTGGATATGAGAATAAAGATGATTCCTGAACTTTCTAAAACCCATTATAGGTCCAGTTTCTTAGACCCATACAACTTACCTCGAATCACAATTTGTATGTTTAGGTGATTAAAGTACCTTATATTTATATTTCCATTTATAAGACATGATTGACAAAACAGTTCATTAACCCTCACAAGAACCCTGAGGTAGATGAATAGCCCCATTTCACAAATGAGGAAGCCGAGGTTGATATGAAACTGACTTGCCTGCAAACCGTATGTTACAATGAAGCTCAGTAGCAAAGTTAACACAGGAACCCACACCTTCTGATTCTTTCTCCTTGACAGTTGAACTCTTCACTCCAGCTTGTAAAATGCAATTCCTTCCCCTATAGCCAAAACAGAACTACATTTGGAAACCAGAATCAGAAGTTTGCTGATAGTTCATCAAATGTTTTCTAAGTGATTAAAAGAGAATCAGGCTCCACCATCTGCTGGGCCGACCTATTCTTCTCTCAGATTCTTTAACACTTAGTGTAAATTATCTGGCATTAGGATAGAGATCTTTTCATTAATGTGTCTATGAAAAAATATTAATGTACAGGAAAGAAAAATTCCTCTTCATAGGGACAAATGAAATCTTATCAGAAATGAGCAGGACTAAATAACAGGAAGAGGGAGGGGATCCTGGAATGCAGAAAAGGGTGGCTGTAGGGAATGCTACAAGTGAAGGCCCCAGGGAGGCCTTTAATCAGAGGCTGGCAGCCATGATGTTATTGTGAGCTGGAAACATGGGCAGGAAGCCATGAGTCCCAGAGCTGAGGCAAGGCGGTGTGCACATCTCCACATGGCTGCCTTGGTGTTGCTGTTAACTGGGTCCCCGGACTGCACATAGACAAAGACATGTTTACGCAAAGCTCATTTTCCTCACTAATGATCTCCAGGGGGAAGCTCACAGCCATATGATGATTAAGGCAAAATTTTAATCCTGAAGCAAGAGAGAAATAATCTTTAAGCACCTACTACCCATTCTGTGCTACTAGCTGGTCCATGGCCTGTTAGGAACCATGCTACACAGCAGGAGGTGAGTGGCGGGCCAGTGAGTGAAGCTTCATGTATTTGCAGCCGCTCCCCAGCGCTGGCATCACCGCCTCAGCTCCCCGTCAGATCATCAGGCATTAGATTCTAATAGGAGCACCAGTCCCTAGTGCTAAAGAGGTTGAGGACTGTTGCCCTATAGCACCCATCCCTTTCTATCACAAATCCAGAGACAGCCCATCCCACCACTGACTGAAATGTGAGAAGCCAGACCTTGTTTTCTTTTCCTAACTCTCATACACCTAGGGATTCCTGACCAGTCTATACCTAAACCTTCCCACACCAGAATCAGTTATTAACAAAGAGGAATTCCCATTTTCTTTGACTATCATATCTCAGACCTTTCATGGTCCAAGACTGCTTTCTCATGTCTCACCTAGCTTCTTCATGCAGTTTAAACTGATTTACTTTATTTTGTCTTCAGGGGAGATAGAGAACAGCTGTCCAACCTCCTGGACATAATAACACATTAGACACTTGACAGAAACAATGGAGCCAACAGAAAGGACCACCCAGATGTACAGATTGGTCTCACAAGAAAAGTTGAAGGCAGAACAAATATTCCAGGACTTGGCAGCATTCTGCTTCTCTAATTATCCCCTATATAAAACTATAAAAACACTCAGTTCAAAAATTTGATTTTTCTTCTATTTAACGTGGTATACTTGTCCTTACATATAGCCACACACACATCTGTTCCTAGAATTCTTTCAGAATAACTTGCTTTTCTTGCCACTTTACTTTGTCTTAATTGTTGTCATGAATATAGCCATCCCTACATCTTTCCACAATGCCCCTCCCCATTTTTAAAAGCCTTTAATCTTTTTTTTCCCCTTAGACTTTCTGAAGTTAGATGATAAAATGGATTGAGATGTCAGTCCAAAAGCCCAGTGCTCTGGAAATCTCAAACACACTGCCTAGGAGATGGCTCTTTGGGGGCAATTAAAAGATAATGTCAATAGGGCTGGACTATGTGACAAGCTAATGGTCTCCTTCTGCCAAAGAAGAGGCCTCTGAGAAAGTGAGAGGTTATTTTCAAAGCCGGAGACTATTATCCTGTCATAGGACCATCCTTCGATGACTTAGCTGCTATTATGCCCAGTGATTAGAACAATAAATAAAAAAGAGGCAGTGAGGAATAAGTGCAGATTTCTGCAGCTAACCAGCAACCCAACTGATTGAACTGGCTTGATCAAGGTTCACCAGGCACATTTGGCCATGGGCATGTGTGTCTAAGCCACTGAACACAGTCAGATTGCCTATTTTTGCAACCAAGATTTTAATTTTTCCATTAGCTATCACAACTGGACATATTTGTACAATACGACTCTTACCCATTCTTCAATATCCAACCCAGAATTCTCCTTTGGGAAGTCTTCTCTACCTCTCTAGGCCATAGGTAGCCTCCTCTAACCTCCTGCCTCTTCTACCTGTTTTGTTCCTCTGTCATTAACATAACTTACTTTATGATGCCTATTGTGTGGTAGCCTCCTATAAAATTTTCTGTGCAAGTAATTTGTATTTAACCTTCTGGAGCCTTTTCTCTTTTATTTATATGTTTCATTTGTAAGTTAGCTAGCTAGTTAGTTAAACATAGCTTTGTCACACTATACAAAGATAAGCATATATAGAAAGCTGGGATAGTATTTATTATATGATCACCGTTACCTCTAAACTTTAAATCAATTCTGATTTTCTCCTAATGTTTCAAATTGCTTCAGAAATGTTGAGTTATTTATTGTCAAGGAAGATTCTATTACAGAACAAAGTCTTTTCTTAAGACCAATAGACTAGGAATCAGAATACTTGAGGTATATTTCTTTTTACCACGGATTTGCCATATCATCTATTTTTATCATATTTTTGCTCATGCTCTTACTCTAAAGGACCTAAAAAGAATCCACAATCTCTGTCAGTGATCTCTTTTGAGCATTTGACAAAAAGTCATTTTTGTCAAATCAGCTTACAATTACCTTCCCTCAATAATAGATATACTAAGGCAAAGAAATGAAACGATTGCCCAAGGTTGCCTGGACATACTGATGAAACCCAGCTTCATGCTTTAATCTTTTGTATCCCACTGATGATCATTATCATAAATCATGACATTGTATGTAGGCCATTGGGTTAGTAATTAAGTCAGAAGCTCTTAATCGATATTACTTACATTCATATATCTATAAGCCATCATCCTCAAGCATTTTGAGAAAAATAGCTTAAAATGTCTAATAAGGAATTATTCCTATGATAGTTTCAATTTGTTCTCAAATGCCAACAGCAAGAACATCCTCATAAACAACTGACCCTAGTACTTAGATGGGCTACCAAGCAAATGGAATAAACCATGCTGCTGCTGAAATTCCTGGACCAAGAAAATATACAAAAACCTATGCAGGGTAGGTTGAAACTTCATAGATGTCTCCCGACCCTGAAATAGGTTGCAGGTGTTTGTCTCAAAGATGAGAACAGATAATGAATAAAACATGCCTGGAGTTTTGTGTCCAGAAAATGTGACAAGTTTGAATCTGATGACTTCAGGAATGAAATGAAAAATGAGTTTGAGCTCATCTGCAAAGCTTTTAACTAATCCAAGATGCTATTGCTAGTGCTGTTGTTCATGGAGCACAGTTTACCCCAGGTTTATTGGAGGACAGGGAGAACAGTGGGGGTGGAAGGATCAGGAAGAGAAAAGAAGTTGGGGGAGATAAAAGAACTACAAGCCAAGTTCTGGCTGGGGTGGCCTGTGGAGCTTTGGAAGGAGAGCAGTTCTGGAAATCTCACTGAAAAGTAAATTTGACCTTTATCGTTGAGCCAAATGAAGAAAGATACAGATTACCCTGCAGATCAATGTATTTTATAAATATGTTCAGATTTATAGATTCTGATGTCATTGCATTTGTTTATCATCAATGATTCCACTTCTGCTTCGGGTGATAAAATAGAAACACTTCTTAATGGATTTTAGTCTAAAATTAAACATTTAATGTCAAGACTTCTCTCTGCTATGTTGAAAGCTATCCTGACACACATGGAAAGTAAGATAACATTTTGTAACTATTTTTTTTTCCATCGGAAGTCATATCTTACTTCCTGCCTTTGTAAGTACAGATCTTTTCAAGAGAAAATGGATTGGCATTAAAAATTTATAATTTTCTTATATTATAGGTCACAGTTAGTATATTTCTATAGAAACTCCAATTGTGGTTTAGGGAAAGTCCAGTAGGTGTAGCTGTAACACTGCTCAATTCTGTCATAACTTTCTTACTGGAAAGATGGTCTGGAGCCAATGTGGATTCCGCACTGCTTTGTGAACTCTTCTCTCTCTGCACTCTCAGTGAAGGACTCTGTCTAATTCTGAACTGTTGCCATTTTCAAAGAAAAGCTAGTAAGCTGGGACCTAGCTAGTAAGTCCTCATATTTTGGAACTTCCAGAGAAGTATGTAATCAAGTTACGAGTTATCACACCTACTGAATGAGCAAATTGGCAATGACCCCCTAGTGATCTAAACTGGTACATGCAGCTTCACAAAATGTCAACTCATCTATTCCTTAAGACTATTTCTTTAGCACCTACGAGGGGACAAACTCTGAGGACACAAAGATGTATTCATATCACTGGCTCTGTCATTGTGACTCTTCAATTGTATATACTAAAAAATACAAAGGTTGAAGGAATCTAAAACGGTATCTAGTACACAGTTCAAATTTGTTACAGTCGTGGGGTAACTCCAAGTTCCATTATTTACATTATGTTTATATTTATATATTATGATCTTAGGAAATTTACTTTGTTCTTCTGAGCTTCAGTTATTAATCCTTCCAAAAAGAAATGCCACGTACACCTGCCTCAAAGGATGGTACTGGGGGCAAACAATACGATTTACATGAAACCATTTCATGTTGTGCTATTCCAATCTTATTTTTATATTAGTAACTTTGATTTTATCATGATAAAGAGTGGTCTCATGGCTTCTATTTAAAACTCACTTCAGTGGATCAAACTATAAGTCAAGGACCTCCCCTCTATGCTCTGCTTGTAGACTTACCAGTCTACATATTTATAACTGATTTTTACTGTTGGTCTTAACTGTAAACTCCCATGTTCAAGGACTGAAATATTTTTCTCCTTTGCCAAAGCATCTGGCATAATGTTTGGCAGAAATGAGAAACAGTGTATAAACAGAGGGTTAATTATAAGAAATATGTAGACAAGACAGCTAATCATCAACCAAAATTCAAGCTTCAACTTGTATAGTTTAGAGTTGCATTCAGAATGGGTTATTCATTCAGGAACTACATATCTCATCATACTTGCAGGAGAGGCCATGTGACTAGTTCTTTTCTAATAGAATACAAGAAAATGCATATTTATCACTTCTAGGCCAAGATGGTATGATGTGTGTCTTTGTTAGATGGTTACAGAAGACTTTAAGGCCTTGGAACATATTGTAGGAGAGCATGATAGAAAGAATCTGGGTTCCTGAATCACCATTTAGAGGAAAGATATTGAATGGCTGGAAGCCTGCACTATGTCATTAATGAGAAATAAGTTTCTATTTGGTTAAGCCACTGAAATTTTGGAATTTATTATTAGAGTAGCTAGCATTAAAGTAACATGGTTTCACGTGGTTTACAGAGTAAATACTTTGAATTCAGAGGAGGAAACAATCACTGTGGAATCAAGTAGCCTAAAAGCATCCTTCAAGAGATGAATTTGGAACTGAGACATACAGAGCAGGCACCATATGCAATGGGAAGATCTGCATAAGCAAAGAGACCAGGGAAGGAGACTAAACACATACAGAGAAGACCGTGAGCAGATGAGTTGGACCAGGATAGCAAGACGATCCTGACTCCAAATGCTGTCACTAAGTTTTCAATTACCCCTTCAAGTCTTTAACTTGGCTATTGTCTTTAAGTTATTATGAGCCATAAGCAATGAGATTGACCCCAAGCAGTTCCTTTATTACAACAATTAGACATTTTCTTCTTTTAGCTGAGCCAGCTTTGGATCTTGCCTGCAGTATAGCAATATAAACACTTGTTTAAATTTTATTTTTAATTTGCAACTTCTGATATTACTGAAGTCACAATTAAACCTAAATATGAGAACCTGAAATCATTCAGTAAAGCCTGATGGAGCAGGAACTTCCCGCTCTAGCTTCTCTTAGAGCTGACATCAAGAGCTGATGGCTTTTATGTGTGGATGTTCTGCCACTCTTCCATGAGAACAGGGATTATATATTATTGTCTTTGTATTTCTCTCTAACCATAACCAAAACTTCGACCTTAATAGAAACAGAAAAATAGATAAAGATTAGAACAGGATAGAATGACATGGTTTATATAATTCAGCATACTGATTTCATTTGGCATTATTTATTTTTCTTATTGAGAACTAAAGATTTATAAGTGATACATCTGTATAAAGATAGGAGTAAATCAGTTGGCTCTTGGAGCAATGGATAGCATATTGGACTTCTAGCTGAAGTTGCTGTGGTCATTCAAGATAGGAGTAAATCACAGACCGAACTCCTATAAAACATTGTTAGCTTTCTCTTTGTTGTAACAAAAAAATTTAAGGAAAAAAAAATGTATATGAATACTAGACTTTCTCTTAAAATTCAGAGAGATGAATGAATCTAGGCTTCAACAATAAGTGAATCATCTGAGTTTGTTCTCTTTGCCTATTTATCTGCCTTATTTTTCTGTTTTGTCCAGAATAGTTTCTTCAGTTTCCTTGTACACATCATGGTAAATGGCTGCTGACAAGAGATCGCAATTTCACATCTTAATTCAAGAGAATCGACAGATTATTCTGAGTTTTAATCTATTAGTCACTATTCCAAACACAAGGGAAAGAATCTGAAGCCATGAATTTTGGCCAAAGCGGAAGAAGGCAAACCCATTTTATAGAATAGAGCTGGAGAAATTCATGGAAGAGAGGGAGAGACAATTACAAGAAATGGTCAGGCTTATCAGATAGACAAACCAATGCTAAGTGACTTGTGCAAGGCAATGCACAACTGGTAAATGCAGAAAAGAGAACAGAATACCAAGAGGTCAAGTGGATTACCCCAGGAAATAGAGTCAGTTAATGGAAGGGAAAGGATTAGAGCCAGCTCCTTAATCCAGTGCTAGTAGCTGTTTATTAAATGTTTCTCTCTCATCATTTCAATACTTGAGGGAGAGTCTTAGTCCCTGAAACCATTCTAGACAGGAATCTGTCTCAAATATTCAACTCTTGGCATATATTCTCCCCTGAGATTCTAAATACCAACCTCTAGGGTCATTTCAGACAATTATTTGTTCCTACGCACTGTTCTCTCTCTTTCTGTTTTATGTAGACACCATGTATTTTGTTTAAGACAGATGGTCTCTTGTCAAAATGATTGCTTGCTAGAGTTGTCAAGGCAGATGCCAAATTGTAAAATTTGGTACAGATGATGCTTTGGAAAGAAAAGATACATTCATTACTAAGTTGAATTCACATTGCCTGAATTTGCTAAAAACAAAAGAATGAGTGAATCCCAAGTGTTGGTCACAGTTTACCATCTTCTGTCTGGAATGCATATTTGCCAGGTCATTTGAAAAGAAGATGAAACAATAACACTTTAATTAGCATAGATGATGTTTTTGTCTCAGTCTAGGCATGATGAGTGACACCTTATAAGGTCTGAATCCAAAAGCTTACAGTTTTACCTTAAATTTTAGAATATTTTCTCAAAAGCATTGATTGAATATAATCCATTGAATTCTATATAACATTCATTTCAATGAATGAAATGATTCTTGTAGTGCTTCAGGCCAGCGTTGTCCGTGGTCTTGCTGGAGACAATTTGGATTGAGGGGGATCCAGGTGTTGGTTCTCAGAAGCTACTCTTCTACAACCCCCAAGAGAGACTCACTATTACCTAGTAGCATAATAACATGATTGTTCCTCCAAAATTCAATTGTCTCTCACAATTGGAATTTGAATTGTTGCCAAAAGATTTATTTTGTCCTAAAGTAATATCCCTTCTAACCAAATGTCTTGATATAGTTTGTTATCACTCAATCGTAATAATAAATGGAATAAATCAAGAGAAAATATCTTATACATATTTAATTTAAAAGCTAATGTTGAACACTCTATTAGCTAGCTTCTCTCTGGGATGAATATTTTTTGCTTATGTTCTTTTTTATTTTAATTGCTAGTATTTTTGTTGAAAAAATGTCTTTGTACTTATGAAAAGGCTAATTCAGTTAGATATAATGACACTGACATAGATTGAAGGCTATTGTTATCAGTATTTTGCAGTTTGAAGACTTATATATTCTCTTTCAGAGGGACGCTATAAAAGAAAAAAGACTTGTGGCTATGAAATATGTTTATTTTAGAAAACCCTGAAGATAAAGGAAAGTAAAACTAAGAAAATTAGAGTCACCCAGAATACCCAAACCCAAGGGTAACCACTCATATTTTGAGTATTACCCTTTCAATAATGTGTGTTTGTCTGTGTGTGTGTAGAATTTTTCCTCTCCTTTCTCCCTTTTCCTTGCTCTTCACACCCAGGTGAGAAGGGGTTTTGAGTATGACAGCTAGGGATGGTCAATACTGGCAAAATAAAGTGTTTGTTTGCCTTGTGAATAATTTATTATTTAAAAAAAGTTTACAGAACCTAAAATGTTCACAAGCAGTGCAGTGCACCCCCCTTCATGATGAGCCAGGTGGTACCCAGAAAAGTAAAGAACCACATGCCATTTCTCTAGGATGGAGCAAGACTTCCAGTGAGAGAAGAAAGAGATTGAAAGACGAAGGGATTCTCAGAAGTGAAGAAAACATTAGATGCCCTCCAAAGTCAACTTAGTATAATTTGAAAGGTGAATTTTATATGCAATGTTTTATATCATTTTGGGTTCTGGATACATGTATACTTATGTAAATATAATTTTTTTTTCTGATCATAGACTGAACCTACAGTTGGGCTTTCAGCTGTTATTAGTGTAGCTAAGATGTGTGTCACATATTTTTTAAAATTAAAATTATATTCAAAAGTCCTTTCTATCTAGCTCTTCTTAAATTTAAGATTATATTGTGAGCATAGTCCATCATTAAATAGTTTTGAAATATGATTCTTTTGATGATTCTATAATATTCCATTAAGTGATGCATCCTTCTTTATTTATCTTATGTTGATTGTATCAATTTCAACATTTGCTATATTCAATTATAAATATACCTACAAAAAATACCAATCTTTGATTATATTCATAGCTGTCATTTTTTTTTCAGTGACTTCCTATAAAAGGAATTTTTGACCCCCAAATTAAGGACATTCTTTAAAGTTCTTGATAAATATTACTAAATTCCTTTCCAGAAAAATATTAAAGTTCTCATTTTCCCTTTCATATATTTGTTAATCTGAAATGTGATTTAGATTGGATCATTGAAAAAGTATCTACATGCCTACTGAATTAGATTTTTAAAATAAAAACATATCAAATTATTAATGAACATTAGCTCTAGTACTTTTAAAAGTGCAGTAGCCTATTGAAAATCTATTTTATTACCCAAAGGAGAAGGAAGCAGAAATAAAGCTAATGATATACACTGGGCAAGCAATTGTGACTTCTAATTATAGTCAGGAATTCACTATTTATGAATACATTTACTCAAACATAGGATCCATTTGAAAGCTGCTCTCTAGGATCTCACCTTTGGGACCAACCCAAAGATCTTTCTTTCAGGGATTCAGTCAGTACTTACACAAGGCTTTTAGGTGTCAAACCTGAAAATGAACCTGCTCCAGATTTTCACTGCGTGTTTACCTAATCAAGTTGATTACCATTCAAAATTTCTTTTTGTTACTCCAGGAAACACATATTAGAATAGAAAAGTCTCTGGTTGTTCATTTACTATTGTCATACCTAGCCAGATAGACAAAATAATTTTTCAGAGAGTTCTGAAAGTATAATTGAAAATAGGTAGATAGCACAAAGGGAAAGAAGTTAGGCCTGAATGTCAGAAAATTCTTCCTTTCGTGCAGAGAGAGTTACATATGAAATTAGCCCCAAACATAGCCAAGGAACTCTTACTACTTAGGACAATTGAAACTAGATTGTAAGAACAATTCCTTACTTTCTGTTGGATGCTGAGACTTAGGTGACAATTACTGTGTTTCTTTCTCCTGACTCACAAATGGGGGGTGGGGAAGCCCTCAAAAGAAACTAGTCTAAGAAATCTGCTTCTCATTTTGCTTTAAGGTCTATCAAATCTGCCATTATGAGATTCTTCATACACATACACAGACACACACAGACTACACATCACACACTCTCATCAGTCACACAGTCAAGGAAACGTGACAAGCGCTTTCATATACTAACTAATTCAGTGACTCACATTAGCTCCTTAAAAACATACTTCCTCTAGAAGCGGCTATGTGTGCACACATGTGTGTTTGTGTTTGAGCGTGCATACACATGGTGTTCTTAGCAGCAGTAGCAATACTACTATACAGAAAGCTAAAGGATTTAGAGAAGAAAATAAAGCAAAGGAAAATGCCCTTCTTTTCATCCTGATTTATTATGGTCTGGCTTCCATTTTATGCTGCTAGCTTTTTATTTATTTATTTTCCTGAAAATGGCATTATTTAACGTTGCAAATTACTAAGTCGATCATTTCATAACTTATGACTGGGAACTGAAGGGTTTTTCATCATACGTGTTAATAATTCAAGTGTTCAATATGTTTTTAATACCTTTTTTTCCCTGTATTTTAGTGATATGTTTGTCAAAATAAATTTGCGTTTCCCTTTCAAGGAGGAAAAAGAACCTTAAAAATTCCATGAAAACTGTTTGCAACTGGCTTCCTCATGCCTGGAGGAAGTAAAACCAGTATGACACTTGTGTTTTCGGAGTAGGCCAGTTTCCCATTAGGTTTCAATTTTCTTCACTCCATTTCCCTTACTCCCTTCTCCACCTCTCCTCTCCCTTTAGATCTCTTATCCTAGGCTTTCTCCCTTTGTTCTTTTCCTTGTAACTTCTCTCCATTTTTCTTCTCCTTGTTTTTCTCTTCCTTTTACCTCTGACTCTCTTTGTGTTCTATAGACAACTCCATGTCAAGACTCCCTAGTTCAAGTTCAGAGTCTGAGACAGATCTTGGGGAGTATTACTTCCATCATCTCATTCTTACTTTCAGGCCCATTTTATTTTCCTCCATACTTTTTTGTATGTGCCTGTTTTTCCTAACTCTTTTTCTTCCATGCCTATCTCTATAAAAGTCGTGTAAAATATTCTGTGATCTTCTTTGCCAAATGTCTTTAGGTCAAATAAAGAGATCCAAAAAAAAAAAAAAATCGAAGAAAAATAAAAATCAGAAATTTTAAATATTTACATAATTGCTCTCTTACAGAAGGCCAAATATTTGAGGCCAAGGTCATAAAAAGGAAAAGATTAACACATAACATTTCTGGTGCTTTCTATTACCATGCTGGAGAAGAACATATCAGTAATTCTTTCTGAGTGGTTATGATGTCTCTTTAAGAATTACCTGGAAAAATATTGAAAACCAGCTATATGCTATGAGGGGTAGGATGAAACTGAGGACAATTTGATACTGTTTCTTAATTATAATGCTTGGAACCTCAACAATTAATAAAATTTAACAGTATAGGGTCCTTTGACTTTGTTTGTATTTTCCTGGATTTACCTTCAGAAAGTTGTTAAAATTTCTTTCTTTCTTTCTTTCATTCGTTCGTTCATTCGTTCATTCGTTCGTTCGTTCTTTCTTTCTTTTCATGTGACATTGTTAAAAACATGGACTTCTGAGCACAACAAACCTTGTCCATGTGTACCTTACTACACATGGCAGCTGTGGCACTACCAGCATTGCTCCTACTAGGTGTCCTCTCACACTTCTGAGATGAGCCAGTGTCACCACCTTAGGCTTATAAAAGGTAAATACAAAAAAGAAAGGAAGAAAAGAAGAAAGAGAAAGTTCTGTGTTTTAGGCATTATCCACACCATTGTGTGTGTGTGTGTGAGTAGGCATCAAGCATCTTCTTTCTTTCCTCTGCAGAAGACAAGAAAATGGATCTGCACCTTGGCAGAAAACTTATAGGTTACCGACCTCTGCTTTAGGACTAGATTGTGGCTCTGTTGCACCTGACTTGTTGTCTTTTTTAAGAAACCATATTTTGCAGTTTTCTTTGAATTTCTCTTACATGCTATATATCTCCCATTTGCTGCTGCAGAGCTATGCTCAAACACTCCACCCTTCTCTGTGCTCTGCAAGGCTGACCCAGGTGTTCAGCAAAAGGGGCTCCAGGATTCTGGTGGAGCTCTGCCCATGGAAAATTAGTGGGCAGGAGTAGATTGCAGTGGGACAGTTACTTCCCTAATTCCATTTCTGGCAGGTCACACTGGGTTAGCTCCATCCTTCTAGCAAAGACTGCAGCTATTGTCAGGAGACTTTCTCTATACACCTCTCTCTGGGTTCAGGTAACTGCTCCTTCTCCCTTTAGGAATAAGGATAATAATCACTCATTGATGTCACTAGCACCAGGGGCCCTCTTTTTCTTAAATTCTGTTCCCAACTTTGTAAATTATTTCTCTATTAAACTTTCCTCAAATAATTCAATTTTAGTGTGCTATCTCATTTTGGGACCCTACCTGATAATCCTGAATAATTATTAGGTTCTGTCTAATGTGTATATATATATGTATATGTATGTGTGTGTGTATATATATGTATATATATGTGTGTACCTGTATCTATATCTGTATCTATAACTGTAGCTGAACTGTAGTTGTTGCTATCTAACAAGTACATATATGATATTCTCACTCTAATAAATATCTCTATAAACCCTTGCCAAAGAGAAAAAAGGAGACGGTATAAAAAAGTCTTCTGTTTATTTACTTTATATTAATATATCATAAGTTTCCTTTATAAATTGAAGAGTTTTATATTGTTTGGAGGATATCCAGGTTCTTATTAATCAGCTATATGTTTTCTGTTTCTAAACTGTTCATATGCAGTAATAGTAAAGTTTGGTTGGTTAGCCAATTAACAAGTATTTATTGAGGTTCTATGACAAGCTAACCATGCTCTAAGAGTGTGGAACACAACACTTAATAAGACAGGGAAGATCTCTACCTGCAAGGAGACTGAATTATAGTGGAGATAATCAGTCAATACTTAAGTAATAAGCCAATAAATAAGATAATTAAGGTGCTGATAAGTGCAATGAAGAAGATAAAATAGGATAATTTTGGTAGTTAGTGACTATAACAGGAGAGGTTGTTTTAAGTAGTGAGATCAGAGAAGTTCTCCCTGAGGATGACACATGAATTGAGACCTAAATGATGAGAATAAGCCAGCCATATGGGAAGGTCATTCAATGTAGAGGGAACCATAAGTAAAATACCATGATATGAGAATATTTTTGGTATGTTTAAGAGTCAAAAGAAGACCATGGATAAGGCAAAGTAAACCAGAGAAAGAAGAGAAAGAGATTAGGTTGTGGAGACATTGCAAGGCCAGATAATGTTGGGCTGGGCAGGCCATGGAAAGACATTTGAATTTTATTCAAAGTGTATATGGAAGCCACTGGCAACTATAAAATAGGAGAGTGTGCTTTAGAAAGATCATGTTGGTTGCGAGTTGCAGAAGGTCCTCTATGTAATAAAGCACATGTGGAATGAAAAAAAAAAAAAACCTTCAGAAATTATTGCAATAATCTGAATAATAGTGACTTGGAAAAGGGTGGTTGCAGTGGAGTGGCGAGAAGTGGTTGTATTCAGAAAATACTTTGAAGTTATGGCTGACTGATAGATTACATGATGGGATTGTGGGACAGAGGACCTAGAATGACTTCTAAATTTTCATCCAGAGCAGTTGAGTGACTAATGATGGCATTTTCTTAAATAGATAATACTCGGAGAAGTGAATTTTGGGCATTTGGGGCAATCAAGAACTCTGTTTATGCCATGTTAAGTTTGATGTGCCAATTAAGAAGCATTAATTATTGAGTAGGAAGTTGAATTTTTAGGGGACTACTGTCTTCTATTTTCTAGATTTCTGTTCCCTTTTAAAAAGTGAGGCATAGTAGATGAAAACAAGCAAAAGTGTGACATAAATGAAAACTTGCATGCTAGTTAATTGCCTTATAGACCCCTGGTTAGAAATTCTAAGAAAATGCTCTGGATTTAACCCTCTGAAATGTATGTGTGATTTTACTTTTTATGGAATTTAGTCTAACACTAAATGTAGATAGCTTATAAACTAATCAATTCATTTATTCCTATGTCAACATGATGTGTCTCTTTATTCTCTAATGTCCATTAATTAACCTCAAATAAATAAGAATAGACAACATTTCTAATATTTTAGCATCTCTAAACAGACCAGAAGCTCAAGATTAAAATCCCTCTTCCAGAAATTCTAATCTCTTCATTACTAACTTGGCATTTACCTCCAGTATACCATGATCTACCAAATCTGGAATGACTAATCTGTTGAAGCCTATTGAATTTGGAAGTTCCCAGATAGCCTGCCTTGATGAACTTTACTCAGGAGATAAAGCTTCAAGAGTCCTGTACCAGAAGGACCTGTGAGATGACTTAATCTGAAACACTCACTGTTCATGCTAGTAATCTGAGACTAGTAAGATTAAATTACCTGAGATCACAATAGAAATTAACAGCTGAGTCTAGAATCCAGGCCTACCTATTCCCAGTACAGCGTCATTATTATTACTTTTCAGGATTATTAATTTATTCATTGTCACACATTTATGGAAGCTCACCATCTATTATAAACTGGACTAGCAGCTTGAAGATCTAAATAAATCAATATGGTCCCTATTATCAAGTCGGGTAAATCTAGTAAGTGATTTAATGTAAATAGGAAATTTTTGATACAAGATATAGTAGGTGCTATAATAAAATAATGAACAAAATTATGTAAAATCCCAGAGGAAGTTTATTCTTACTTTGCCTTGGATCTTTGGAAAATCCTAAATGGAGGTTGAAAGCTTTTATTTTGAGTCTTGAATTATGAAGAAAATTTATCAAAGCGGTAAAGTGAGGGAAGGTTATTTGAGAAAGGAGTAACAACAGAGAAAGTCAGAGTAAGTGGACCAAGGTGTGAATGGGGTGGAACGGTGAGAAATGAAATTGTACAGGTGAATTAGGACAGACAATACAAGCCTGGCAGATCCATCTAAGGAGTTTGGAACCGATTCCAGAAGCCAGAACATAGCATGGGGCTTTTAAAATAGGAGTGTAAATGGCTCAAATTTGTTTTTGGCAATGGCAAAATTTGGATTGGGCAGAAGAAAAAAGAAATGACCGAGGGGTGATGGCTATATATTCACAGACACATTTGTACGACATTGAGCTTTGCTGTTGCATTTTGGAAACATTCTTGTGCCTTTGCCATGTGTACCTTCATGATTTTATTCAAAATCACTTACTGAGAGCTTATGAGAAACAAAGCACTAATGTCAGTAAGATATGGTCTGGGATTTCTAGGACGTTTCTATCTTTAGTACACAGCACACTGTTACAAAATAAAAGAGCTAAAGATATTCAGAGTAAAGAAAGACTACTATTGAAGGAATTAGAAAGGCTTTTTGGAGTAAATAAAATTTAAATTGGAAAGTGACATATAAGTAAGACTTTTATAAGTGGAGGAGCTCAAAAATTCTGACCAAAAGGTCTTCCCTATCTTGTCTACTAAAATGCAAACTAAAAGTAGAGAACAGAGCTTCTATTTCTGACATCTTTTCATCATTTTCTTTTTGGAACTCAGAATATAACAAGTGCTCTACAATGTTGACAATCAAGACTAAGTCTCTAGCCAAAATTTCCGGTTGAAAACTAAAGGAGGGAAAATACAACTATTTCTATTGAATACATAATAGCAAACTACAGGAGTTGTCCTTTCATTGAGTTGATTATTGGAGCAGTGTAGAAACTCAGCCACAATGGTTGACTTGAAAATTTAAGGCTTTGGCATGCACTAAACCGAATTGTAGAGAGTTTAATTCAACCAGTATTTTTTTCCCTCAAGTTTTCCAACTAGAAGCCACAAGTGTAAAACACAATCTCATTGTCTTAGCTATTTTAAAGTTCCCTCCAAAAGGCTGGCCCAGATAGATCTATTTTATTATATTTTTATGTCAAGTCTAATTTTAGTTAATGCCAGAAATACAACCCAAATCCTAAAAAATAAATGCACAAATTAACAAAAAAGCAAAACATTAAATTAATTAAATCATTAAAACATAGTGTGCCACATCTTTAATAATAATAATTCACTCTATACTCTGGGTAAATATTCCTGTGATGCAATCTTGAGGTAAAGTGGTTGCTATTGCCCTTTTGGTTTTACTTATCTGTAAAGACATTGTTGTCACTTGTTATACACAGTAATAAGAAAGCTCCCAACAGCATAACTGGGAGGCTGAAGGACAAGATTAACGAAGACCTTACTGTGAAAGTAAGAAAGGTGCTGATAGATTACAGCAAAGGCAACCAGTTAGGAGGGGACCAAGACAAGAGGGCCTTCTCTTAGTTATAAATGCATCTGGCCTGTGTCCACAGCTAGATCATATATCTGACAATATCCTCCCTTTTAATGCTTTGCAGATTTAAAGCATATTATCATACCCTAAGCCTGAACTCTCCAGGGAAATTATGGCAAGCCATACTCAAGGAAGTCAGATTGTAAAAATTACCAGAGAAACCGGTTGTCTGGAATTCACCTTTCGGTAACAAGAGAGAACGAGTACCAAAAGGTGGCACTGCGAGACTGTAGAATGATGACTGATTTTTGTGCTTTATTCTCAAGTCTCAGGAAGAATTACACTCAGCATTTACCCCTGGGGGGAAGTCAGCTTTATTTTTAGAACTTATCTCTGTACACTCAGGGTGGACTAAAATTCTCACAAAAGAATCTTCCTGGTTTATTGCAATACAAAACACATTCCTGATGTGGGCAGGAAACAAACTAATTTGTATAAAGCTTCTGTGTCAAATGTATTTATTATTTGAATCTGCTGACCTGAGCAATAGTGGCATTTTAGAAGAATGGATCAAATCAAGATGACATTCTAATAAAAGATAAGATTTCCACAAATTACTGAGAAACAGATTAGTAGGCAGTTAGAAATATTAATCTGTGCTAATACAAACAAAAAAAATGAAAGTCATAAAACTTTCACCTCAAATGTTCGAGACCGCCCCTTTCAAAAAGTGAGATCCCCTAGCCAAGAGTTACTTAAAATGCAAATAGGCCTCCTTTGTCCACAGCTAAACTCACAACCACTTTTTAGAAGGTCTGCAGATAAATTAAAAAGCAGAAAAGCCTCTTTGCGTCTTTGAGACTTAATTTCTTTCTTGTTTCTTTCTACCCAGGGGTTTCATGGAATAAACATCAAAGTCCCTACAGTCATTGATGGCAAAGAAGAACACATTCTCCATGAAACATTATTTCCTGAGCACCAAAAATATACTTAAAGTTGTGCCAAGTGCTGAAGAGAGAGACAAGAAAGGCAGAACCTAAATTCATTCTCCTTGAGCCAACTCAAAAAAAATACATTGACGTAGAGATTCCATGATAGCTTTTTGATTATTCCGGCTGTAGGATTTCATGCTATTAAACTAAGCCAGCCTCTTCTACAAACCCAAGTTCCTGGTCTATTTAAATACTCATGATTGGTATTTCTAGTGGAAGTTCATAGAAATATATAATTTCAGAACTAGAAAGGACTTGAATAATATTCATTCAAGCTAACATTCATTTCACTATGATTTGCTGTGTCTATCAGTGCTATGTGCTTTATATGCATTATCTTTTTAATCTGTATAACAACTCATCAGGCTTGTCCCCATTTGACAAATTAAAAAAAAAAAAGAGAGACTTAGAAAAATAATTTATTCAAAGTTAATAAAAGGCAAAGTTGTGAATATGAAACTAAACCTGTATGATTTTAGAGTCTGTGCTATGCTATACCAATTTTCAGGATCTGAGAAATCATATGTCATCTGAGAAATCAAACACTCAACAAATATTTTCACCTAAACACGCAGCACTTCTATAACATGCCCACTAAATGCTCGCCCAGTCTCCCAAACACAAGGAACTCACTCTTTTCTGAGCAAGTTTTCCATCTTTGAGCAATGTCCCCTATTATAGAACTCGGACAGTCACATTTAAAGAGAGGTGAAATCTTGGAGTAGAACTGAGATACCTGAAGAAGTTCAGGAGCATCAGAAGTTGCAGCTCACAAGGTCTTCCACCCACGTTGATTGGAATGTTAGATTCTGTAAGTGATCCATGAGTCTGCGGAAGGTGCAACCGTTGGTACTTGGGAAGCTATTCCTTTATGAATTGTCTGGCCCTCTGCTAGAAACCCTGTATGGGTCCTGGCAAAGGGATGATCCTTGGCATGTGGGCTGAGTCAGAAGAGCAATATGCAGCAGACTGTGTGCAGAACAGGTGTCCTTCATTTGCATTTGCAAAATTCACAGGTGATGACTGGGTTACCAAGATTGGCTTAAGACTGTAGGACTGTAATTCTACCAATCTCCTAGGGAGATGTCAAATGTTCCCATTGCCAGAAGTCTGTGATACAATGCAATACACTGTATGCTTATAAAATTCTCTTCTCTTTTCCCCCTTCTTTTCTTCACCTTTGTGTAACTTCAAAATCAGGAATATTAGATTGTATTCCATATAGTGATGCCAGATAAACTATAGAACACACATCTAAATTTGAATTGCTGATAGATAACTAATGCCATTCATTTTTACACTGAAAAATTATCTGTTATCTATCAATGATTGAAATTTAAATGAGCATTCTGTATTTTGATTTGCTAAATCTAGTGATCCTCAACCGTACACACAGCAAACCCATATTTGATTAGGGTATAAATGAACATAATAGTGTAAATAAGAAAATTTTGAAAATAAAAAGCTGTGTTGAACTATTTTTGAATCAAGGAAACCAAAGTATATTCAAAATATTTTTTTAAAGCTGTTTATAAAGTCAAAGATACATTAGGAATTAACCGAACTAAATCACCCCTGGATTTACACAAAATCAGGTTTCCATCCCTCAGCTCTGTTTGGTGAAGCCCTCTTAGATTTCATTTAGTTGACGATAATTGTGGTTCTCACTAGGGAATGTCTTTACTTCACTCTCTAACATTTGTTTCCTGAAAGAAAGCTTTGCTACTGTGAGTGGGTTAAGTTCATCCTCTACCAGCGCTGTCTCTATACTAACTTGCCTGTTCTGTGTGGACCAAGGAGGCTCCTAAAACTGTACTTTACACAGAACTTAGTGGCTGATGCAATGGTTGATGCAGACCCCTAGCCCGGAGTCAGAGACTTCCAAAGGTAAAACTGGTTTTCCTTCCTTCAAAATTTCCAGCATTATCATCAGGATGAAGTTGTCAGACAGGGTGCCTCGTTGAATCTGAATTTCAGATAAACAAATATTGTTTTAGTATAAATACATCTCATGTATTGTATGGAATACATTTATACTTAAACATATTCATTCTTCAACTGAAATTCAGGTTTAACTGGTACTCTATTTTTTTTTTAATTTTATTAGTTTCAAGTATACAGTACATTGGTTAGACATTTAGAAAGTTTATAAAACTATCCCCATAATTGCTCTTTCTCTCCCCTGGCTCTCCAGCCAATACATTAATGCTAACTGCATTCCCTATGACGTGCTTCCCATCCCCATGACCATCTATCAACTACTAATTCATGTAGCAAACCTACCTGGGAACACTGGGTGATGCTTTCTCTCTTCAACAGTGAGATGTAAAAAAATTTTAAACGACTAATTAAACAAAACAAAACAAAAAACAAACAAATTAAAAAACAAGCGAAAGCAATAGCAACAAAGAAACAACTTTGTGAAAACTGGCCTGGATAGTTTAAGTTTACTAGGCATAGTTTCTAAGTGCTGGGCTTTTGCTTTACATTGGCTCCATGTGTAAAATGTATCTACCTGGAATGAGGCATTCCCCTCCCCTACTTTCTAGAAGTCATGAAGCCTTGCCTAACTTCCCCTGTGGCCTAGTTTTTTTCCTAAACTCGGTGGCAGATCCATTTTTTGTGTGTGTAGGGGGAACATGAAGTATATACAATTTAGAGAGGATGTCTTTATGAAAAAATATAATAAAAATACAAATGCAATATAAAGTTGAGTCTAAAGTAAATAATTCCTTAGAATAAGAAATACTTATTGAGAAAAAATTTAAAAATTGACAAACACCAAAAGTATTGTATACCCAAATGCATTAATATACTGCCTGACACAACTCTATGATACATTTTTTGGCTTTTCCCTCTTTGTTGTCCTCTGAAGAGGATGGCAATTTTGTACTATCTTTTTCTATACAAAGAATAAGGCAGACTACCCAGTCTTTCCCTTAACATAAACAATTTATTTTAAAAAATTGACAGTTGAGAATAGCTGTCAAGCTCGCAAAAAACTCTTAACAAGTTTTCCTCATATATGGCCTGCAAAATTTCAAGGAATTTTAAGTTTTCTTATTCAGTGACTAGTTATAAATAATCTTTGAATCAATACTCTCATCAATAATTGGCCACATACACACTTGTGGCAGACACCATAGAACACGTTCATGTGGGAGAAAACGTCTTTCCCAGAATCTCCATGTGTAAAGCTGATGAGTTGGCAGAGTAGGCAATATGTGTACATACTACTGAAAGCCATTCTCACACCAGGACTGCTCATTATGTTTTAACAACACATGGGAGTGACCGTGAGACGTATAAACATATCCCACTAAACCTGAACTAAATACATCCCCTACTCAAACTCCCCTTAGCCAGAACTCCAGAATGTCCAGGACCACTTCCACCCCATTAAGCATGAGGAGGAATGTGATGCAGTTGAAGTCAAAGCAGAAAGGGACTGTTAAAAATATCTTAAAATTAAAATGTCTTACTTTTGCTCATTTTACAAAAACGTATGACCATGTGAACATATTGATAATAGGGTTCATTCCAGAACTTTGTGTGTACAGGTGAAGGGCTTCATAAGATCCACTAAATCCATCTCTGTCTGATCTTTAGCAGCAGGGTTCATTCCAGAACTTTGTGTGTACAGGTGAAGATCCACTAAATCCATCTCTGTCTAATCTTTAGCAGTGAATGGGATCTGTAGCATTCATTTTGCACTTAGCTTTGCAGCTTCGTGTCATTAGTTACCTGGGTGTTATGGAAATATGTATTACATCTTGGCATTGAGACTATAGGTCTTTTCGAGGGCAGAAATCATGATGGTTTCTACTTTATTTTTCTTTCTGGGCTTCATATAAAGCCAATCACTTTCAAAATGAGTGCATATATGCATTTATGTATCAAGGTAGAGAGTCATCTATATTCCAAGTCATCAGGCTGATTGTCCTCTTATGTATGTCTCCATCTCAAAAATCAGTATGGTGATCAGCCCTCTGTAAAAACTTGTGCTTGGAGATAAAACAGCTGGACAGCAGTCCTCACTTTATCATGTAATGGCTGTGTATTTAACCTGATTCAACTTCATCTGAAAAATGGAGTTGATAAAAGTCTCCCAACATTCATTGCAGAATATTATGAGTAGCTTTGCAAATTAAGTGTCCTATGTATGTAAATAATTTTGCTACATTTATTTTTTAGGCTTGGTTTCCTCTGATGGTAGAAAAAAAATAACTCTTTCACATTTCTTGGCATTATTAGTGAATCAAAAATAAGTCCTTTTTTTGGTTGATATTTTTACAAAACAATGAGGCAAAGAGGAAAAGGGGTTATGTAGCTCTTTGTTGGGATATTTAGGGAGCACTATGGTAGAAATTAAAACCAAGAGTTAATTGATGCAGTGGTTCTCTGGCTGAGCAATCATCACAGTCACTCGTGGACCTTGTAGAATGCTGAATTAGTATACTTAGAGGTATAGGTGTCATTCTTATGATCAGCTAGGCTTGAGAATGGCTGGTCTAGATGGAGGATAAATATGGATCTCCTGATCGATGTTGAAATTTTAGCTAGTAGATATGTATGATTATTCCCTCTTCATCATCTTATTTACACCTTCCTCTCCCAGCAAGGAAAGGCCACAGCTCCCAACTCCAGCACTTTTTAGTTCCTTTATTCCTACCATGTTATATTCTGAGCAGCCAGACGATTAAAGAAAGTGAAAAAACACAAGTTTTGAGATGCAGGCAAATTCCATTCACCCACCCATTCAAGTATCCAAAAATTTCCCTCAGTATTCACAGATCATCTCTTTAGCATGTTAGTGCTCTTCACATAACTTCTCAGGTGTCAGTCTGGTATTGAGTTTGGGTCTTTGACAATATGCCATGGACCCACCAAACTGGTCTTTTACAGGTTATTAATGACTTCCATGCTCCTAAACCCAATAGACATTTTTCAACTCTCATGGTATCTGATAATACAACTGCATTCAGGAAAGTTAATTTGCCATTTCTTGATATATTTCTTTTTCTTAAACTGCTGGGATACCACATTCTTCTGGTTTATCTCTTATCTCTCCCAATACACTTCTTCTTCCTTACCAGGTCCTGCTCCAATCTGAACTCTAAAGTTGGAATTCTTTAAGCCTCAGTCTTGAGCCCTCTTCTCCTCTTGTCTACACTTTCCTCAGAATGATTTACTCCACCCTCTTGTTTTAAATTCCATCTCTATGACAAGGGTTCAGAATTACTCTCTCCCACTCTGCCTTTCCCAGCTCAGTAAATGTCATCTACATGCACATAGTTGCTTAAGAAAGAAAACAGAACATTTTTATTATTTTCTCCCCCTCTCCATTTTTAATCTGCCACCACATATTACTGATTTTGCCTCCTAGATAGCTCTCTAAACCAACTATTTTACTCTATTTCTACCATGTTCATTTAAACCCAACCTATAACCATCAGTCACCTGGATTCCTACTACTATCTTTGCTTCTCCTCATTAAATTTCTAATCTCGTCTCCATGGAGCAGATGAAAGAAATATTTAAAGTTTTAAATTATATTATCTCCTCTACTTAAAAGGCTTAATTAATGTTTTTTAACACTTAAAAATATAAAATTCTTTCTTTTAGCTTTATGGAGGAATAATTGACAAAATTGTAAGGTATTTAAAGTATATATATGATGATTTGATACACATGTATATTGTGA
>NW_006438076.1:1352792-1358119 GCF_000325575.1 Pteropus alecto | reverse complement strand
CATTTAAGTTCCACTCTTTTAGTAAATTCCAATTATGTAACACAGTGTTATCGATTATAATCACTTATACATTGGATCCTCAGACCTTATCCGTCTTGTAGCTGAACGCTTGTATCCTTTTACCAACCCCTCCCTGTCCACCCTCTCCCCAAGCCCACTTCTCTGCTCTATATCTGAGATTGTTTTTTTCTCTTACGATTCCATATATAAAATTCTTAAGAGAAACCTCGAAGCCTTCATTTATCCAGTTCCTTCTTAAGATTTCTAGATTTACCTATACCACTTCCCATAGCCCGCTACGTAGCCACACCAGCCTTCCCATAATTTTTTAAATTCACAAACGTCTTCTCTCTAATCTACTGTTCCTGCTGCCTGGAGTGCCTTTCCTCCTCTCTAGAGCTAATCTCTACGCATTCTTCAGTCTCAGACTTAATACCTCTTTCTCAAAGAAGCCTTACTTGATTTAGAATACAGTGCTTTTTTTCTTAATACACCTTGCTTCCACATTTATATTTTTATTTGTGTGATTATTTATTTAATACGTGACCCCTCTGGTTGACTGTGGGCTCTATGAAAGCATGGAGCACATTCATTTGCTTACCAGCAAAGAATACTGGTACCTAGTAGGTGTTCAATGAATATTTGTTAGATGAACAAACTACATATGAATTGCATAGGGGCAGAAAAGAGCCATTCCACATTTTGACTCTTTCTCACAGTGCTATATGTTTGGCTTGCATTTTGAAATCGTGCTGTGTTTTCTTTCCATCTGGGGTAGTTCTCCCAGGTCCAATTATACCTGAGCTCCCCCAGCTTCTTTTGCAGCCCTAGCCAAGTCACCAGGTTTCCCTGAATGTTAATCAAGCCATCTGGAAAATAGGGCATGAAATTGTACATCCCTGACTAGCAGCAGATGCAGCAAGTGAGCGGAGCTGCATTTCCTTTTCAGTAACTAATTGCACACATGGTACGATATGGAGAAAAACATTATAAATCAATTAGTCTATTACAGTAACTCTGTGCTCTGCAAATAGAGAACTAGGCCTTGTGCGGGGAAGTGGGAGATAGAAACACCTGATTCTTCTTACAATGGCCTTGGATAATTACTTACATCTTTACACTTTATTTGTCTCACTCCCTTCCAGGTTTCCAGAAAGATTAGTTTACTGATATTTGTTAAGGGTTTTGACTTCCTGGCATGGAAGGTGGGATATTGCTGGAGGAGGATGGTGGTTAAGAAGTTTTATTGACATAAAACACTCATGTAAGTATTCGATGTCCATGTTCTCATCAATATCCAGATCAGAGCTGGTTGGTGCTTTGGGCCAGGGTGACAGAAGAAAGGGGAAGTGAAGCGAGGAGGTAGCTGTGGAGCTGACAACGTCCCCAAGTGCCCAAGGCTTGGAAGACATTAATGTGGGCACAGTAAGAATCAGGTGAGCCTAGGTTTGGGGGAGAGAAGTGGGGAAGGTTGTAAAAGACACTCGCTATTCTCTTTTTCTCCTTCCTCCTCTCTTGTTTTTGTTTTCATGGGAATTACAAAGCAAAACTCTATCTTTGCTTCTGGAGATAAAATCTCATGTGTTTTTAGCCCGCAGAACAGGAGTCGAGCAAGAGAAAGTGTCTGGGACTTTTACTAGAGAGAAAGGAAAAATTTTTGAAGAAGGTAAATACGGATTTTAGAAGTCTCTAATAAATATAATTGTTCAATGAGTTCACAGGAAGTTTGCAAAGCTCATCCGGGTAATTTAGATGAGAATATTGCCATCAGGACTAAAGTTGTTTGAAAACTGCTTCATACATTTAGCAATAGACTTTTCTCTAATTATGCCTGTGTTGATTTTGTTTTGTCAAATAGTTGTCCTCAGTCCTGTTTGTGCCTCAGAATAATATAGGAAGTTTTTAAAACTTAACATTATCCTCTGGATCTCTAGCAGGAGTTGAACATTGCATTTTTTAAAAGTACTCCAAATAATTCTATTATGCAACAGAGTGGAGAGATGAGAACTCTAAGTTCTTGAAGGTAGAAATTGTTATGCTTAAATATATGCATATATTATACTATTGAACACTTAGACATTAATATAATATACTTCAGCTTCATATTTATAATTTTTTCTCATCCACAAGGTTGAACGAGCTGTTCGAGATGGCTCAGAGAGTGAAAAGTGGAACTGGCACTCGAGCAAACTCATTCTGGCCTGAAGGCTCATGCGCAAAGCCCCATCTCTCCTTTGCCTCAGCTCCTAGCCCAGTGCTCAATACAGAGAAGATCCTGTTGGTAGCAGGTTGCTGATCAAATAATTAAGGGGATGACTCACCATTAGATCACTTCTGTGTTCAGATTCTATAAGGAATCTTATCACACTCACACTGCTTAGGTAAACATAACCCCAAACAAATGGAACCCCAGAAATCTCACCATCCATACTCACAGCATAGCACCTTGCTTCCTTCTAATATTTTGTCCTTTATTCAGTGTTTATCTGGGGTGTCAGGATCGCAGCTGCTGTCTCCTTATAGACCCAGGCCCAGGTCAGAGGGAGGGGAGAAAACAATGTCTGTTTTGCTTTTCTGGTGATAGATATCCTGTGCCGTTTTGTGCCGCTTGTTGCAAATTCAGTCTCATATCCTGTGAAATGTGCCTCTGGACTTGAATCTCCAGCACCACACAGGGGCTTCAGGGACGCCTGCAAAACAATCTGTGTTCTGACCTTGGCGTCACTGGGCCCATAAATCACATAAGGCGGCTCACACTTCAAGCAGTGGCCTAGAGACATGATGGGATCAGGGAGCAGAGAATAGAAAAAGGTGGGAGTGAGAGCCGGGGGCAGGGAGAGGAAGGTTATGCTGAGAAACAATGAGAGACGGAGGGAACTTTTTATTCCCTAAAGAAATGGGCTGTTTCTTAGATGTCATAATTCTATTTTGAGGTGGAGATTGCAGGAGGCCAGTTTAGAGAAAGGGGAGGCGGGGTTCAAGAAACTATTTCATTATGAGTGATGTGCCTCTCCAGCATGATTCCCTGTAAACAGCTTCTGAGCAGAGGGTCCTCTCTGAACAACAAATTAACCAGCTAACATTTGAGAAGTGGAAAATATTAAATAACAATTCTTATACTTTAAGGATTTTTGACAAAGCACTATCAAACACATTTATTCATTCAATCAGTCAGTCAGTTAGTCAATCAGTCAGTCAGTCAGTCAGTCAACAGATGTTTTTTCAATTACATCTCTGTGCCAGGCACTGGGCTCACTGTTGGAGATAAAGCAACCTACAAGACCAGAATTATCCCTGGTCCTTTGGGCTTAAAGTCTACTGAAAGCCATAGACCTTGGGGGGAAAAAATGTATAGTGTGAGGAATACAGTAGAAGGAAAAGAACAGAAATATCTATTATGTCCATTATTGTAAACACATCTACACATCTTTTTGATTATTAAGCTTATTATTATAAATTTCATTATTAACTCCATTTCATATTGAAGATGAGGGGGGATAGGTGTTTATACAGCAGTTTAATGATGGAGTCAGGACTGCAACCTGCATATTCTTGAGTTTTTATGCCCTTTTCGATCTCAAAACACCATCAGCTCAGCTGCTTCACAAGTTTCTGTCCTGAGGCTCAAGACTGCTTCTTTCATACTGAACTCTGTTCTGTGGCGCTCAGCCTTCTGGTCTGGCATAAGCAATAGACTCTGTAACAAAGTGACCCCTGGCTTCTCAGTCCAACACCTAAAGCGACCCAAGACCAATCAACTGCAATTTGTACAATGAAAACAGCTTTCCACAGAGAAAACCAGAACCATGAAAGTGGGCCATATCCAAACCATCTTTGTACCATGTAGTTCACTAAACCCCAAAATTGCTTCTTTACTGACATCTAACTTCCTCTTGGATACAAGTCTGTTTCTTCCAGTGGTGAAATACACATAACATAAAACATATCATCTTCACCATTTTAAGTGTTTAGTACGGTAGTGTTACTATATGTACGTTGTTGTATAAGAGATCCTAGTACTTCTCAACTTGTAAAACTGAGACTCTGTACCCACTGGACAACAATTTCCCCTTTCCCTCTCCCCCAGCTCTTGGCAACCACCATTCTACTTTCTGTTTCTAAGATTTTGACTATTTTAAATACTTTATATAAATGGAATCAGGTAGTTTTTGTCTTTTAATGACTAGCTTATTTTATTTAGTACAGTGTCCTCAAGATCATTCATATTTCACCATATGACAGACTTTCTTTTTTTTAAGGCTGAACAATATTCTATTGTATGTACATTCTACATTTTCTTTATCCATTTATCCATAAATGAACATCTAGGTTGCTTGGCTATTGTGAATAATGTTATAGTGAACATGGGTGTGCAAATATCTCTTTCGAGATCCTGCTTTCGATTCTTTTGTATATATACCCAGAAGTGGAATTGATGGATCAATTAATAATTTCATATTTATTTTTTGATGAACCATGACACTTTTCAATAGCAATCGAACTATTTTTACATTCCTTCCAACAGTGTACAAAGTTTCCAATATCTCCATATTTCTGCTAACACTTATTTATTTTCCTTTTTTTTTAATAGCAGCCATCCTAATGGGTGAGATTTCATTGTGGTTTTGATTGACAATTACCCAATGATAACTGATGTTGAGCATTTTTCAATATGTTTGTTGGTTTCATATATCTTCTTTGGGGAAATGTCTATTCAAGTGCCTTGTCCATTTTTAGATTATATTATTTGGTTTTTAAAAATTTGTTTGTTAAAATATAGGTGTTCTTTGTATATTGTGGATATTAACCCCTTTTCAGATATGTGGTTTGCAAATATTTTCACGCATCTTGTAGGTTACCTTTTCACTCTGTTCATTGTTTTCTTTGCTGTACTGAAGTTTCTAAATTCGATATAGTCCCATTCATCTATGTTTGCTTTTGTTTTCTGTGCTTTTGATGTCATGTCCAAGAAACTGTTGCCAAATTCAATGTCATGAGGCTTTTCCTCCATGTTTACACATGTCTTTTAAACAGGAAAGTATTTCTTCTTAGACACACTCTTGGCAAAGTTTGAAGTCAAAGTCGTAGTAATTTTGTATACTGATTTAACAAAGGGAACTGTATATTTTTAAAAAGTTATTATTTGGTAATTGTCATTTAAAGATTATCTCCTCCCTCTCCTTATCACTTTAATTAAATATTAGTCAATGTTCCTGTGTCATGTGGGTTTTTTTTAATGCACATACTTAACTCTATACCCAATCTTCCCTATTTACACTTCATGTTAAAAAGAACTAAGCTTTTTTTTCCTTACAACAGTCATGATT
>NW_006438076.1:1351583-1352734 GCF_000325575.1 Pteropus alecto | reverse complement strand
ATTAGCTTATGATTATGGCCTTCAAACTTCTTAAAGTGATGGAATATTTTTTTCCCAAAAGAAATTCTAATACACTGGATCGAGCATATCTAGTTGGAGAATCTCTGGTTAAGATGGAAGTATAATTACCTGTAGATTCAACTCTGACATCACCCCCATGAAATTCTGAGCACCCACAAACTGATTTGTAAACCCCTATTCCAAATGAGGACGAAGCTTGAAAACGAAGACAAAACAGTGAAAGGGAAGGACACTGGACTCTGGAATTAGAGATATTTGTATTTGAGTTCCAAATTTAATAGCTATATAGTCTTGGGTAAGTGGTTTAAATGATTTGAATCTCTATTTCTTCATCTGTATCTGTGTCACAGTTGTTATAAAATTAAATTATATGATGTGTGTTGAACACTCACATATTGAGAACTTGTTGCATGATAGTTTTCTTACTTCTCTTCTCTATGACCCCACTCAAATCTGCTAACCCACACTGCTTCATGTAGTGTGTATATTAAGGGGAATTTGTGTGCACATTTACAGATGGAATTCTACTCTTCTACTGACAGTTATCTTTTCAGATGTGTCTTACTCTTATTTTATTTGTTCTGTGATTGGAAATTACAATAAGACTTCAACTTTAAGAATTTCTATATCTTTTGGGTCAAGTACTTGTTGCTCTCATAAACAATTCTGGAAGAATCTTTTATAATTTAACAAGTCGAATTTTCCTAAAGCGGAACACAATTGAATAACTTAAAAATAGACTACTTTGTTGTCTTCTTTCAAGACAGCAAATAGTAGAAAATTGAAGAATATAAATTTTACTTCAGCAGACAAAATAATGTACAATATAGACAGACATACCTGTCAAGTATAGATGTGATACTAACTGACTTACCTATCACATGGGAACGCCCGTAGATAGACATTAGTATGAAGGTAAAACTGAAAGGATTTAATTACTTAAATCCTTCACTACACATTACCAGAAATATATTCAAATTAAACCAAAAGAAAAATCAGAAAAGGATGTCTCACAAAATCCAGGCCAGTGTAGCAACTATTGGCTTATATGCCTTCAGGAGTCTTCGTCTTTTATTCAATTTTTATCCTTTTTCTTCTGTCATTTCCTCCCACCCTTCTTCCCTCCCTCC
>NW_006438076.1:1341400-1351523 GCF_000325575.1 Pteropus alecto | reverse complement strand
TCTCTGTCTCTGTCTCTGTCTCTGTCTCTCTCCCTAGATATTTATCACTTTCTCTTTCTCTTTATCTCTATCAAACATGACCTCTCCCAAATTTACATCTTACAGATCTACACTTCTGGAACAACAACAATAGTAGCTGCAATCGAATTTCTCCAGTTCTTAATTTAAATTTTTAAATTGCTAGGGTAAATGTTATCACTTGGCTTAGCTTGGCCAAGTGCCACCTCCCGGACCAAACAACAGTGTCCAGAGAAGCATGACTGCACAGCACACACATAGCCCATTGCTGTATCAAATGTGGATGGGAAGCGGAAGTGGCCTACAATGTTTCTCAATGTGGCAGAGAAACATATAAACATATGAATGGATAGGTATTCTCGATGTCCCCCAATACTCCCCTCTCTGAATTACTTGTTCTGGTCTTGGGTCTTTGGGCGTACTGCCTAATGTAATGGGTACAGGTTCAAAATCATGGAGAAAGGGGTATAAGTTTATATTTTTGAAGCAGAAAAGGCATTTTGGAAATGGAACCATGTTTAAGAAAATAACTGGTGGCTGTGAAGAATCGACTGAATAAATGACCAATGGTGTGGATGAGCACTAATAAGGGTCCATCAGAGCAGAAGTTGTTGGCCAGAAAGGATAACTATGAGAGAAATTTGGACCAAAACCGGTGAACTGTAGTCATCGATTTTATTAATGAGGTCAAAGACAAATAAAAATTTGTTTAAATGTTCTTATCATAATGATGAAGATGATCATTGTTACTAATACTTTCCCTTATTTTATAACCTCTACTCTACGCTATAGTGAAATATGATTTTTTTTCCTCTTTGTCCTAAACTGCCATTATGTTTTTCTGACGCTCCTCCTTAGCTTAATCAATTTCTTCCTTCTCGATGATCCTCTACTGAATTAACTCAATGTTCAAAGTTTCATTCTGACCTTGGTTTTTGGAATCCTCAAAGCCACAAAGCAAATCCTGCCTCAGGACCTTTTTATTCCTCTTTGCTCTATACTGAATTGCTTTTTCCTCAGATACCAGTAGGGCTCTTATTTCCTTGAGACTTTCTCATTAGAGATCCTTTCTCTGACCAGCCTAGCTTATCATTCTCAGGAATCCCTTTCCTGGCTTTTTTGTTTGTTTGTTTTTCATTGCTTCACATTTTATTATCAAGGAATAAATGTAACTAACAATGTAAATATAAATAAAGAAAATAATTTTTGCTTGTGTACTGTCTCAGCACACTAGAACGTAAGCTCCACAAGGGGAGGAATATATCTTGTTTACTACAGTACCTTTGCCTCGTAGAAAACTGCTAGACCCATGGCAAGTGCTCAATAAATATTTGCAGAATGAAAGTGTGAAACAAGCTTTGGCTTGAGTCAGTAGTGACTGCCTTAGCTTAATATAGAACTTTAGTTAGGAATAAACCAGTAAAAGAAAAATTTAGCAATGGGTAATAACTTTTCCCACTTTTATGTCACTTTAATTTGGCTTTGCCATTTTTATGAATGGACAAACTTCTTTGTAGAATTCCTTTTCCTCTCAATCTCTTTCTTAGAGCATGAAATCAACGAAAAGCAAAAAATCAAGGGATAAAATCAGAATCAAGCAAACCTGGTTTCAAATCAATGTAATATTATAAAATGTATTATCTTCTTTGTGCCTCAGTTTCTTTTTACCTTAAAATGACCTTAAATTGTTTAAATACATTAGGAATTAAATTGTGTCCCGCAAAAAGATGTCGCAGTCCTAACCCTCAGTATCCGTGAACATGACCTTATTTGAAAACAGTCTTTGCAGACGATCAGGTTGAAATGAAGTCGCAATGATGAGCTGAATCCACTATGACTGTGCCCTTATTAAAAGAGGAAATTAGGACACAGAGACAAAACATATGGAGAGAAAATGATGTGAAGACATAAAAAGAAGAAAGCCATCTACAAGCCAATGAAAATCTGAAGCTACCAGAATTGAAGAGAGGAGCGTGAAACAGATTTTCCCTCACAGCCCTCAGAAGGAATCAACCTGCCAACACCTTGATTTTGGACTTGTAGCCTCTAGAGCTATGAGACAATAAATTTCTGTTGTTCGAGCCACTTAGTTTGTGGTACTTTGTTATGGCAACCCTCACAAACTAATATAATGTGAAACCACACACACACTCACACACACACACACACACACACCCTGAACCCAACACAAAGCATTGTCAGTGATGTTCATCTGCCAATCTTTTCTCCCTTTCTTCCAGATGCCTCAATGAGGAGAAGGATTTGGTTCAGTTTAAGGAAAGGCACAGTTAGGGCTATTGAGAAGAGCACTTTCATTCTCTGGAGGAGCAAGGAACACATTTTTGTGAGTGAGGAGAAGCTGGCTGTGGAGTCTTTACAACATCTGTTTGCGTCTCCCACTTGCTCCAGGCCAGATGCTAATAGTGTGTGCATTTGCACATAGAGGGAAGTTTCCCTGACAGTAATGAGCTATTCATTGTCCTGCCTTCCAGGGCTCCTCCCACACAGGCCTGTTTCAGATGTTCTACATTAAGTGAAATGCAGCACCCTGTTTCCATAGGAACTGGAGGCAAGGGCTCCCAGGAGACTTCATATTTTAACATAGAGGGCTCTGGAAGACCGGCTGGCCATTGATTTATCTGATAGTGAACAAGCATTATTGAGTGTATACTCTTGCCAGGCACTTTGCTAGGTATTAGAAACACACCCAAGCATACCCCTAGAGGAAACAATTCAGAGATTGAGACAAACATTCAAAAGGCACACGGTGTGAAAAATGCTATTATATGGTAAATGGGCACTGCTGTTTGAGTTGTAGGATGGACATCTATCAAAGCTTTGAGTCATGAAAAAACACTTTCTAAAGTAGGTGATCTTTGAGGCAAGGGGAAGCCAGGCAGAATGGTGAGAAGTGGAAGAGGGAACAACTGTTGCAGACGGAGGGAGAATGTGCGATGTCTCTAGGACTGTGGATGAAATAAACCTGACTTCAAATTTCTAACTTCAAAATTCAGCTGCACTGCTGACTGTGCTCTGTGATTTGAGTCTTTGGTAAATTCCAGCTCTCTGCTGGCCAGAATGTCCCAAACTATTGTGAAACCTCGCCCTTCCCTCAGAGCAGCTCTAGCTGCGGGTTAAACTCTGCAGAAAATGAACGCTTATCGTGTAACGTGAGCCCTGTCTTTCAGCAGCCACATCTGTCATTTTCCTGCCCTAAATGTCATGTCACACATTCCTAACTGCTGGCACCATTTTAAAAAATGTGTGCTATCAAGGATTGATGTTCCCTATCTTTGAACTTAGCCTAGTCTTCTTTTTATATTCTTAGGGACAGGCTTTAAGTCCAGGTCCTGCTGGGAAAGTCATTCCAGTTGTCTGCATGGCCCATTTCCCCAGCAGGGTCACTCTGGCATATGTAGAAAACGAAAGCCTGGGAACAGACTTAGAAGCGGCCATTGAACAAGTATTTGGCTGAGACATTTCACTTGACTTTCATCATTTTCATAGTCCCTGACTATATGTCTAAATGCCAAACCTATCTCAACTGATATCCTGCAGAATGCCTGGTATATAGTAGGTTGTACACATACACAAGAACACACACATATATATGTATATGTGTGTGTTCTTGTGTATGTGTATATGTGTGTGTTCTTGTGTATGTGTACACACATATATATATATATGTATATGTGTGTGTTCTTGTGTATGTGTACGTATACATATATGTGTATGTATATGTATATGTATGTATATATATAGTATACATTAAACATATGGCATATTATAATTCTACATGGTATAAGACTGTACGCACACACACACACACACACATACACACCCCTTCTTCTTCAAACTTTACTTGTACTTAGCAGAATGCCTTTACACCATAATAGGATCTGCATAAATATCTCTTGGTTGGCTAGCTATCTGGCTGGTGGGTAAAAGGAAGCAACAGATTTTTTTTAATCACAAGGTCGAAAGTGTTTAAGAAAATGTTGAAGCAAATTTACCCAAACTGCCCATCTAAATAAACAAAAATCCTGAAACATAGAATTAAGACAAAAGAAAGAAAAAGCACAGTAATATCTTTTATGATCTAAATCATTATTTTTTATTTTTTTAGATTCATTTCTTTGTTTATTTCTTTGGTTCTAAGCCTGTAGATCAGAACTTGTTTGTATGACTACCTGTGAATAATAATAAAAAATATAATGACATATTGGGAAAGTATGCACAAAGAAAAAAATAGTATTTGATCCCTTGCCTTTCTGACATAATGGATGCTAATGGGGTTTTTACTTCAAACTTGAAAAATAGGCTGTGCAATAAGAAGTTAGTTGGGGGGAGTCCATGATTCAGGACTACGAGATTTTGGTACTACATTGAGGTAACTGGAGTTGAAACTCATAACCCATATTTGGTTGTACACCAGATGTCTATCAAGAAATGTTTTTGTTTTAAAGTTAGCTTCCTACAATTCTCTTATACATACACGTGCACACACACACACACATGCACACACATACCTATTACAGTCTTTGTTATGGGAACTGTCAGGAAATCACACACTATGAACGGATTTTTCCATCTGGCAATAAGAAGAGATCATGACCATATTAAAGTACATTACAACGAGGTCTGTCCATAGAAGCTTCTGAGAAAAAGCAAGTTGTGGTTTTCTCACTAGCACAGAGCAGGTGAGAACACAGGCTCAGAACCACACTCCCTCCCACCACCCGTCATCATCACAGGGCCACTGCAGGGCTGGTTGGTCCTTGTTGAGCTGCCTCCTGGCACCCCAGAGAACCCAGTGCCTAGACTGTACAGTGCCAGGTAGAGTCCAGACCCAGTGAAGATGTAAAGGAATTCCAATAACCTAATTGAATCTTTGCTCACCTCAACCCACTCCAACCCTGCAGCTGAGACAACTTGAAACATCTGTATCCTGCTTCAGTGTCTCCTCAGATCCTGGCTCCTATCTTGTCCCCAAAACAGTGACAATAGAAAGAACTCTAAGCCTGTTCATCACTTGGCTTTTTTTTTTTTTTTACACCTACAGCACATGGTCTTCCTAGGTGGTCTCCCATCCAAGTACTAACCAGGACCAACCCTGCTTAGCTTCTGAGATCAGATGGGATCGGGCATGTTTAGGGTGGTATGGCCAGAAACCATCACTTGGCTTTGAGTCAGTGTCACGGGTGTCATTGGGACTTCTCCCACATGTGGATTCCTGGTCTTGGCCCTCACCCTCCACATGGTTCCATCCCAGGTGGCTAATGCTCATTCCTTTAGATATGGAGTGAGTTTATGTTACCTTTATCTTTTACAAAGTGTAAAAAATTGTGGACTCTATGAGTTTAATTTCAGATGTGGTAATTGATTAAATCATGTTAGAAGAAAAGTTGTCTGTGATCTACTGGGTACGTCAACATAATTCAGTTTTAAATTTTAGAAAATAATACTTAAATAGCTTTTCTTAAAGATTACCCTTTACTAGCACATTCCTGAGCTCCTGTATCAGATAATTCTACTCATTTTGCCCCCTTTGCTCTTAGGTGGCGGGGGGTCACAGGACTGAGATCTGGCCAAGGGAATGAAGGAGAAAGTTGTGTATACTGTTTCTTCTGACCTGGCCTCTAAAATCTTTCACATGATTCTCCACACCCTCTTTTTGTTCTTCAGTCAGGAGGATGAAATGGAATCGATAGAAAATTCCAATTCCCTGGAATCTGAAGAGCTACCTCAAAGAGTAATCCTGGGCCCCCAAATAACTACATGGGGGGCAGTGGACAGAGCAGCAGCTCCACACCATGAACCCACTTTGCACAATGATACAAATGAGAAGTGGACATTTTCTCTTTTAAGTTTCTGAAATATTGGTGGTGTTTGTTACAGCAATTGGCCTCTGTTGAATAACCCCTGCCCATTTATAGGATATTCTCTCCCTGACACCGATCCCCTGCACAAGCTTCAGGAGTTTGCTTGTCCCTAAGGCTATTTCTGGCTTTACGGTCCTGACCCAGCTTCCAGGCTATTGCCTGAGTCCCAGTTTTGACAAGAAGTTATTATCTGCAATGTCTTTATAAACAGCCTGAGTGAGACGGAGTGCTGTGGGAAAATGGGAAATCATCTTCCTATAACAGTCCCTTCCCTGCCATTATACCCCTTGTTTAAAACACCCACATTTTCTAGGTCTTGATCCTCTCTGCAGAAACCTGATCTATGTATAATTAATTTTCAACATTCCTTTTTTTTCATAAAAATTTGAGCTGGTTCATAGAGTTGGCTAACTATTCATTTTGATTTAATTCTCTGTTAAGTGTTCAGATACTATATTTTTAACTTAATTTTTAAAAACTATAAACTTACCAAGAGTAGACACACATAAAAAAATTTATTTTTTGAGAAAGGCAAGGAAATCTGGGTAAAAGAAGCCAGGAGAATGAATGTTCATCCACAAAATAAATACAATATGACCTGATGAAACTGTGAGAGGTAGATGGCACATTTGACTATAATATATTTATTTCTTAAAAATAATGTAATTCAAAATCAAAATATTTCTGGGTATTTTTAATCTTCTATCCTTTCAGGTATTGCAGTTCCTCATCCAACATGTTTCTTCACCTTGAATGGCCCTCACTCTTTGCATGGCTCCATTGCAGGAAGCTGGGATGGTTATTACAATTTTAAAAAGTATAAATACTTGGGCCCCAACTGGATCCTTAAATCAGCTTCTCCAAGGACAAATGGTGTAAGTTCTAAGTTCTTGCTGATTTTAATGTGTATCTTGGGTTGAGATGCACTTTGTCCTAAGCATCTCCAATTACTACATCAGTTGCCATAAAAATCTCAAATATATTCATATTACATTAATTAAAACTTATTTCAAAACAACAAAATATATTCATATCAAATATATACCCCCATATGCGTATTGGATCAACTGCCATGAAAATCCCATGAAGTCTCAACTAGAAATTTCAAGGACATGAGAAAATGGGTATAAAATAAATATCGAAGCATGCCAATAAATGTCTACTGTTATGATTAAGAATCATTATTAGCTATTAAGTATTAATTGGCCTTTTTTTGACCCTTGTTCTCCAACAGGTAACACATTTTTAAAACAGCAGCCGGAGTAATACTTTTAAAATTAGATGATGTCATTCTTCTCAAAACGGTCTAACAGCTTTTTATGTCACTCAAAATAAAAATCAGACTTCTTCCAATGGCTTAGGCGGAGCAATGGGAACTTCTCTGATCACTCTGACAGTATTGTCTACTGTTCTCTCCCTCATTCGCTTTTCTCCTATTGGACTGGCTCTCTTGTGTTTCCTTGAACACACTAGATATCCCCAACCCCAGAGCCTTTGCACTTGATTGTCTAGAATACTAATCGCACAGATATTCACCTGGCTCGCTCTCTTCCTTTCTTTAAGTCTTAGTCTAAAGGTCAACTCTAGGTAAAATTTCCCTCATCATTCCAGCCCTAATCTCAACTCTTTCCTTGCTTTATTTTTTCTCCTTAGGTCTAATAAACTATAAATGTATTTATTTACTTCTTTATTTATAATCCCACCCCCTTTCTTTCTTTACTTTTTTTCTCTGCAGTACTTATAACTGCCTGCTAAACTATGTATCTTATATATTTATTTTATTTAGAACGTGTTTCATGAGAACAGGATATTTGCCTGCTCTGTTTACAACTGTATCCCAGTACTAAAAGATTATTGGGCACATACTAGGTCCTCATTAAATATTGAAATAATAAATTAGCTGTTCATCACAGAAGTAAATAAAATTTTCTGCATGAAGAACCAAGCTGATTTAATGAATATTCAGTATTTATACACTGCTTTAAGATGTAATCTTACTTCACGGTGTGATAAAATGAAACTCATCATGGATCTCCACATTGCTTCCACAATTACAAACTGTAATTCCACATAGGTGAAACCTATGAGAACTTGAACAAGTTCATTAATTTTCTAATCCTATTTCTTCATTTTGAAATGGTGATAAATCTATTCTTTGGGGAGTATGAGAATTAAATAAGTCGATTTAATTTCCAGAATCCCCGATCAGTGAATGGGTGCTTAATAAATCTGAGTTTTGTGATAGTTCTTGTTCCTCCAGGACAGGGAGAAACACTGAGTTGAAGTTCAATCTCAGGGAAAATGTAAATTGTGCTTTTGCATCTGAAAATTTGCCAATCTATTTTGTGGCGGTTATCTTGCTCTATGTGCATCTCTTGTTAGTGAAGCCTGAATGATTACTTGACGTGAATATTTGAGAAGCTTCTAGCTTCTCAGTATAAGGAGAATGAGTGCAGATCATGTTTTAAAAGAAGATCCCTTCTTACCCTGAAAGTCTATGGCTCTTTTATTCACACACTAGGGTTTTCGTCCATCAGAATTTTGATGGACATCTCAGTTGATAGAAGCATTTGAACTAAAAAAAAAGGTAAATATTAAAGGTAAATTTCCTTATACCATATAACTGTTTCCTGAAACTTTAGGATTCTTGATTTATGAATAGGGCTTATAATCTCCAGTAATGCACAACTTTATAACTCTTTTGTGTTCTCTTGGTCACAGGATAGATACGAAGGATAAAATAACAACTGTCTTCTAGTACTTGAAAGCTATAAAATCTAAGGTATAAAAATGATGCATAGTGAAATAGTATAAATAATGGAATGACATTTAGAAATAAAAGAACTTAGGAAATAGTAACTGGAAAATTTTCTTATATCTAAGATCAGCTGGGTGATAAAATAGTCTCTGAGAGAAATTATGAGAGCATTCGAGCTTGGAATATTTTGAAATCGGACTGGGCTGTAAGCCCCAGAGGCCAATACTATGGGATCTTTTTATTTTTATTTATTTTTTTAATGAGAAGGTAACATGAGTTAATGTGTCTTTTTCACCTTAACATCAATTCATTGAATCAGAACCTGAGACCATGTCTCTTACACAGATAACAGGCATTTTGGAACCAAATGACAATAGTCCTGGCTGTGGTTCAGGCAGCCACATGTGGTAGTTATTTCTGAAAGCTTTCTCGATAAGTAATTGTAGTCAACAAGTAATGCTATTGACATTTTTTTTCTTCCTTTTTGTCTTCCATCTATGCTTCTGTCATCCCTTTCATTCTTCCTCCCCTTCCTTTTTTCTTTCCTTCCTTTATTTTTCCTCCTTTTCTTCCTTTGTTTCTTCTTCACCTCTCTCTTCCTCTTTTCTTCCTCTTTCTTCTCTTTCTTCCATTACTATCTTTTTTGTTGTTTATTTTAATTTGAAGTGCCAAGCAGCTTGAACAAACATCTTCTCCCTTTCATAATCAATTTTTAAAGAATAAGTCAGGTCTCAGACAGTCAAGAGTGTTTGGAAATGTTTTATATGCTAAAAGGATATATAACAAAGTGGGCGAATATTGTCAAATACCTAATAGAAATGGGAAATAAATCCAATGAATTGACAATAGTTTTTGCTACCAAATAAATGATTTTAGAATATCAGAGATGTCTAAAAAACACTTGAATTCAATGCAGAGTGAGATCAGGGTATCTGTTATGTAAGCAAATAGTCTTTCTTAAAGTCCATAATTACTCAAAATATCTTTCAATGTTTTTCAAAATTAATTATGTAATTTCTCAACCCTCCACTTGGTTTTGCTGTATATCAATTCACAAAGCCATGTCTTTCTGCTTCTATTATACTACAGTACTTTTCCCTGAAATAAGCTGAACCACAACGGTTCCTCCAGTAAAGAAATAAGCAAGGCAAGTGTGATCTTATGTAACAGTTACATCGGAAACAGCTGGGGGAAATGAGAGGTTGGTATAGCCAAGACCTGCCAAAGGAAAAATATACTCAGGCATCAATCATCATGTTCAGAAAATGACAGTATTTAAGTTTGTCCTGACAGAGATATGGGAGAAGGGAAAGGGGGAAGGGAAAGAAAGAAGGGAAAGGAGGGGAGGAGAGAGGAGGGGAGAGGAGGAGACAGAAGAGAAGAGGAGAGGAGGAAGAGAGGATGGATGAGTGCCTGCCCATACTGTTGGAGAAATATATACACTGAGCTTATTTTTAGATGAGTA
>NW_006438076.1:1331888-1341345 GCF_000325575.1 Pteropus alecto | reverse complement strand
TCTGGGAAGTTTGCATTTCTGTTTACATGCCTGCCCTAGCTCTCATCGTGTGGAAGCAGGCAAATGCTTATGGCTGGTTTAAAGTTTACATTGAAAGGCACTTCATCAACAAAGTGTATACATTCAGCCACCAAAAAATATAACATGCATTTCTCTGGACTTTTCATTTCTGGTACCCTTTAGACAATAAATTATAATATGATATAATATAACAATGTAATATAGTATGCCGTTGGACATAATTCACATATGACCTTGCAGGAAATTGACAGAGAAATTGTCTTTACCTGAAATCACTGGAGAAAGAAAAGGTAGAAGACTTTTCACAAAAGACAGGTAATTGATTAACAGATTAACATTTTTTTTTTCCCGTTGTAAATTTTATTGGAACTATAGTAGTCCAGCTGGAAAAGCAAACTATTCGTAATATATAGATTTTTACCTTCGGATTTGAAAAATATTTAGTTAGATTACATTTTTTCCTCATCTTTTATCTTTATCTTTATTTTTATTACTTTGGGGGAAAAAAAGAAATCCAGCTTCTGGTTTGCAATCTAAGCTGTATTTTCTCAGGCTATTATAAAGAGACTCCCATTGTGAAATCTATTCTCTAAAATCTGCAAGACTTGTCTTTTGCTGGGGAAAAAAAAAGAATGGTTATAGTAATTGAGAAGTAGAGAGTAAGATATGCCTCAGCATTTTGAAATTTTATTAATTACCAAATGGTAAATAGTATGCCTCTGCACTCTATTTACAGTAAAATCGAATGCATTTCATGATACTGGCTGCACATCTGGTCAAACTGCAAAGCACATTTGTAGTTAACCTTCCCATTTTGAACCCCTTAATGTTTTACAGACTCTAGAAAGATTCTGCAGATAACAGAAACAAAAGGCAGTGAAAATTTCATGAAGTATGCTTCCACAGATTTCCAAAGCGAGCGTCAATCTATGGGAAACTGGTGTATGCAGAGACCTTCTTGAATTGGATAACACAGTAAACAACTTTAATGGTAATGTAAATTTAAAAAAGGGATTTTAGGGCCGTTGGAATCTTAGTGACCAGAGCCAATTAGACGGTGTCAGCAACAGTTTCTAGTTCATTACACAATCATACATTCACATGCATCTGTATATAAACTCCTAAGTTCCTGCACGTGGACTCACAATTTGTAGAAGACTGTAATTCATTAGTCTGGGGAGGAATTTGTTCCACACTTTTTTAGGATTTGAATTCTAGGAAGATGGAAAAAAAAGTATCGATCTAAATATTGGACTTAAAATAAATAAGAACCAAATAGAGAGCTTGCAGTACAGAGAAATAACTAAACACAAATTACATTGACCAATAGTTTTAAAAAACTGAAATAAAATATAACAATGCCCATTTTTCTCAAGATATGAGTTTTCTGGACAACATTTACCAAATGGGGTAACAGTACTAATAAAAATACTATATAATTTTTAACTTTCTCTTAGATATTTAGTTAGTTATTGGCAGCCTCATGATTTTTGTATTTACTAGTCATTGCTAATCGTTCTCAGAAAGCATTTCTCAGGGTTTATTTGAGAAAATCTGTAGCTTAGCAAACCTTGTATCCCCACATTCTCCCTGATGTTCCTGGCTCCTTGACATTCCAGGTCAAGTTTTCTCAAACATTAATGTGATAAAGAGTCATCTAAGCACCTTGTTAAATGCATAGACCTAAGCCACATCCAAAGATTGAGTCTACATCTAAGATGGGGCCCTGGGTTCTGCATTTTTAACAAATTCCCTACAGATAATTCTGATACAGATGATCAATGAAGCTCACTTTTACAAACACTAATGTAAAGATATTCCTTTATTTTAGCTTTTTCTCTCAACTCATAAACATTTTTTAGCAGGAAAAGACTTCATGAACTATGCTTATTCTTGATTATTAAGCAGTAAGTCATTGCTACAATACTCTCTATGGTACCCTCATGTTTAAGGGTCATAAAGAATGAGTGATCCTCCAATGAAACTCAACCTAAACCTAATCAATTACTTTATCCCAATGATAACTTGGGTGATTAGCATTCATTTTGTTCTTATATATAAATAGAATGAGAAAGGAGAGTCAAAGTAAAATAGCAATCCTACAACCATAGGCCATTATTGAAATAAATACAATAATATGTCGATATTATTGTATGACTACAGTGTTATATAATATTGGTATATGAAATAATACCATATTCTTAAAATAATATATTTATTCATTGTTGCATCAGTTAACTACAAGATGAGAATTTTTAATTTTGTATCTTCTATCACTAATCAGTGATTTCACTATTAATACTTTGTGGAACTGAGAAATTTTATTGGAAGCTATAGCAAAAACATTGCGTAATGTCTACATGTTCAAAACTGATTTTATTTCATTAAACCATTTTAGCTCTGATTACCTGAAAATTTTAAGCAAATTTAGTTTTTGTCCTAATTATCTGATAATCACCTATTTCTATAGTATCTTATTATTCGACTCCATCTGTGGCCTTAACTGTCTGTCTCTCTCTCAAGCCGACTTTTCTTCAATGAGTGTAATCACCAACAGAAGAGAAAAAAAAATTAGCAGGAAAAAAATAGTGCAAGAAACAATTTTAGGGTTCTGCAGATGTTTCCAGCTGAAATACCAGCTGGCATTGTAGTTGCTTGTGTGGAGTGGAATCCCATAAGCCAATGAAAGGAGACAATCAGTTTTAGCTGACTCAATTTTTTTTGTTTCCATTTTCCTAACACAGATGAATCCGATGCAAATTGTTTGAAAATAAGAGCCTTCTAGCTAAGTACATTACTATCCTCTGCTGCAGAAAACTAAATTTCTTGGTGACGTGACAAATATCTGGAAATGTTGCCTTTAAAGGTTGTAAAAATCCTTGTTGGAATCTCTGTTAGCTATTTTGACTGTTGGCACTATTATTGATGCCACAAATAACTTCGGTATCTCTTCTCCAAAAAGTTCAAGGTCTTTACGAATAAAAGAACAATTGGAGAAAGACTGTACCACACCTTTTCTCATGCTCAGCAAAGTTTACAAGGGATAGTTGGTAAAATTATATATGTATATATAGTAGGCCTCCATAACACCAGTCTTAAAATGACAGAGATATGGTGTCCTACACTTGATGAGTAATATACTGATAATAATAATAATAGCTAGTATTTACTGTGTTTATTATATATCAGGCACTTTATGTACACGAATTCTAATTCTCACAAAATTCTATGATTTGGGTTATATTGTTAAACTCATGTTATAGATAAGAAAACAGACAACATGGAAATTTTAAATAATATAACTAAGGGTGCATAGTTGATGGTGTACCTGAAATTCACACCAAGATCCAATTCCAGAACCTCTGTGCTCTTAAGCACTTTATGACATTAAGTCATTTGGTCCTTACTTTGGGAGGAATGTATTTAAGATGTATTGGAAACAATAAGAAAGTTGGAATAGCAGAAAGGCGGGTCCTTCAATTGACCAGTGTCAATAACAACATTTAATAGGCCAACAAACATTGTTAAGCATTTTCTTAGTGTTGATCATTCTTAAAGCAGCTGAGGATACTGCTATGAGTAAGTAAGCTGTTCAGAAAATTATGTGAGACAAATCTTTAAACAAACAATGCACTGTTACATAGTAACTCATATAATAGAAGTAGACAGACAAGTTGGTAAGGAAGCTTAACTAAATGGCACTAATTCTGAAAGACACAATAAGGTCAGGAACTGGTCTCTATGTGAAAAAAAGCCCATCTATGGAGAAAACCTAATCTCTATCATTTGGTTCCAGAGGAACCCACCGGGGGGGAAAAAAAAAAAGAAGCTCATGATGAACATTTGAGAAATTTCTTAGTGAAGGCTTCTAAATTCTCTGCCTTTAAAAGTGTGTTCAGGGGAGTAAGAATTAAGGCATTTTGCCAGGTGCCTTTTCTGTCCTTCTGCTTTGTTACTAACCATTTCTACATCACTCTCCTTTAAATTAAGTAGCTGAAATCCAGGCCACTGTGCTGCCCACTTGAATGCACACAGTGTGCTAAGACATCACCAAAATGCAATGAGCCAAAGACAGCAACAGCTTTTCATTAGGAAGAGAAGGGAGAGGTAGTTCAATGAACTTAGGAAAACCCAGAAACCCTGCCTGAACTACTCTGGTTCCTGCAACACCTCCTTAATTAGGCAGTCACTGGGTGGACTGAGTTCATCTGTCTTTTAAACCTGTCTTTTAGCTTCCAGGCAATGCTATGCTCCTAGCCTTGAAAAGCAGCCAGAGATTTCTCTGCCAACAGCTGATGAGGGGCTCTGTGTTCCTCACAGACGCTGTTCCTCTATTGCACACAGTTAACGACAACATCTATGGATAGGGTGGGGATTTCTAAAACATCTCTTATTGGCCAGAGCTGTTCCTAAAGCCCAGCACATAACTAGCTGGGACTAATCTCGACATTATCTACTCATGAAATTATTAATGACGGCCTTCTATAGTTGGTGTCTGGCAGGGAGATACTATTTCACATGTGGCCAGCATATATTTGGCTAGCAGACCTGTAGTTCACTCAGCAGATAGATGAATGATCTCCCAATCATCCACCGGCTGTGAGTAAAATACATCTCAGAGCCTCCACCCCAGCCCAAGATTGCTTGATCCATTGACAAGAAGTTTTGTTAAAGGAAAAAAAAAATAGATATCGAATCAGGGCAAGATTCCAAAGTAAGTCATAAATGGCAAAGCCTTCTCTGACAGTATAGCCCTTCCAAGTGCAGGAAATTTAATAAGTTTATGAAAAGGTTATGTTAGGTTTAGAAGATTCACGGACTGATATCCAGCCTTCACTGTGGCATTTGGTCTCTCAAACTCTTTCAACATTTCTCTCATATTGTCTTGTTAAACACTTTATTCAGGGTCCATCTTGAAAATCCAATGAAGAAACAAACTAAAAGCACTGATATTTCTTCCAAGTATGTTAGAAACCACTAGGCAGAGCATGCAAAGGATTTGTCTTTCAGCTGTTTCCAAATCTACAGCCTCTGCTCATTGTACCTTACTTCCTAACAGCACCATGATTTCACTGGCCCATTTCTGGCTACGCTTTATTTTTTTTTTTGATAAATCAACTTAAATATCTCAGGAGTACGTCACCATAATTATGAGGTTTTCAAAAATAACACATTGCAGAGACGATAATGTTTACCTAATATTTATAATAAATAAATTGAGAAGAAAGGGTCACCAGTAAGAAACAGCTTTGCCTCTATTGGTAAGGGTCAGTATTAAGTTTTTATCCTCATCCCACCACCACACACCCATCCCCAAGTATATATATGTATATTATATATACATATATATGTATATATATTTAATATACATATATATATTCTCCAAGAAGTTTAATGAGTTAATGTAGTTGAAATCCTTATAATGTAATTTCTTTCTTTCTTAGTGCAAGTAGCTGACCACCATTCTTTGTACAGCATATTTAAAAACATCTGGAATAGACCTTGAGGTTCTCAATGAATAAAGCAAATGTAAAGCAAATTATTTCTCATTGTCATAGAACAGTGTGAAAAAAGTTTTTTATTTAGTTACTTCATATATCACTTAGACTGAAATAAGAAGACAGAAATTGCACAGTAATCTAAATAGTGAATGTTAAAGTAAAAATTATTAAGTATTTAGAGGAGATTAGCTATTAAGAAAAGATAAAGGAGAGTTCTAAGAAATACTCTAAGGTTGAGGTAGAATACCCAAAGAAAGGATACACTAAGAAGAATAGTCCTCCTCTTCAGGGGTAAAAAAAAACCTTCTTTGTCTCCATTCTTAGGAAATATACTTAACATTAACAGTCAATGAACTTGTAGACTAATAAAAAGCCAAGAGAGACACTGGCCTGAATATTGAAAGGTGGGTCCATTAGAGGCTAATTTATAACAAAATATTGTCCATAGTAGTCAAAATTTATATCATATAAATGTGATAGCCATGATTATTTTGTTTCTGGATGATACTAAATGATACCTTTGCCTCTATCATCTTTAACCACTGCCATCCTTAATCAATGTCTTATTATCTACGATCATTGTCTCCACCATCCTTAATCACTCTTTTCAGTAGTCATTAATTAAAGGAAAAGAACTTTCAAAACAGTGGTGATGCTTTATGTCTCAAAACATAATACACACACATATTTTTAACTGGGCTTTCTTAAGAGAGTGTTAGGACTTGAAGTAATAGCCTCTGCCAATGAAGAGATATATAAGATAGGCTTTCTTTTATTGTGGGGGGGGGGGGGGTACAGGGGGATGAAGGAGATCAGGAAGTGCCATAAAATAAGAGAGACATGCAAGGAAAATAAATCTTTATACTTGGAACCAACATATTTTCAAAATGTTCACTCATGCAACTTTAAGCTAGGGCCAATATTGAAAGGCAAGAAAATTATGTGTAACTTATAACGTATAATGCACAAGTATCCCAGAAAATGGAGCATATCCTCTTCTGTATAATTATCCCAACACTATCTCATTCATGTAATCTAACTCAAAGGAAGGGATATGCAAATATAAAGGTGTAGTGTGAAGGAGAGTCTTTGTAGTGTTGGAAAAGTTATGTACCTTGCTTGTGGTAGTGATTACATGAATCTATGTACGGATAAAATTACACAGAAACATACACAAATTCTCGGAAACATGGCAGAGTGAGAGATGTCCCAGGTCTCTCCCCTTGAAACAATAAGCTGAACATCTAAAACTCAACAAAAAACACCCAAACTGCACACCAGCACGTCTGCGAGTGGGATCTACGCATAAGAACTACCACAGGTCAAAACCCCGGGTGTAAGGCAGTGGTCTGGGAGAAATAAAGAAGCTGCCTCTCACAGCTGCCAGAGATCCTTGCAGGAGGAGGGGGAGGGGTGAAGATGCAGCGACTTCCCTGTACAACCCTGCCTGGAAGTGCCAAGACTTCTATTCAGTCGGCAGCAGGGCCCAGTCATCAGGGCAGAAAGTAAAGAAGTGGGACGGGGCCACAGAGAAACAACAGCTGAGCAAAACCGAGACTGAGCTGCAGCCGCCAACTCCCAACCAAGAGGGATCATCACCCCATACCCTTCGAGACCAATCACCATGGAGCCCCAGGGGAATCTGAGTAAATGCTACCTAAACTGTTTGCTAACACTGACAAGGATTGAAACTGAGAGTAGAGAGTGTGATTAAATTTCTACAAGAAAATAAAAATAACATTATGTAGGCTTTATATAAAGCAGGGCTCCAAGGGACTTAGACACCACCTACTGGAAGTCAAAAGAAAAGCGCCTTCTTTGTAGCAGGCTAAAGAGAGACTTTTATATAATAAATCTTCTTTCGGGACAAACAGCAGAATACACGTCTATTAATGCCCAGGTGGAGAAATAGTCCATTAAACATCATGAACAACCAAGGTGACAAGGCATCTCACAAAGAAAGAGAAAAATCTCCAGAAAATAAACTTACAGACATAGAAATATGCAACTTAAATGACAGAGAATTTAAGATGGTACTTCTGAAAAAACTTAATAAGCTCTGAAAGGAGTCATATCAACAATTTCAGGAATTGAAAAAACAACTAGATGAACAGAATGAATTCTTTAGCAAGGAGATTGAAATCCTCAAGAAGAATAGAATAGATCTTCTGGAGATAAAAACCAAAACAAAACAAAACAAAAAACACTGCAAGAGTTGAAAATGAAATAGGAAGCTTGGGAAATAGAGTTGACCAAATGGAGGAAAGGATCAATGATAAGGAAGACAGAAATCTAGAAATAAATCAGAAGGAGGAAGAGAGAAACAGAAGAATGAAAATAATGAAAGAGAGATACAAGAACTAGTTGATACTGCCAGGTAAGGAAACATAAGAATAATGGGCATTATTGAAGGTGAGGAAAAAGAACAGGGACCAGAAAGCATTTTCAGACAAATAGTAGATGAGAATTTCCCAAATCAAAGGAATGAGCTGGAGCTTGAAATTCAAGAAGTCAGCAGAACACCCAATTATCTCAACCCAAAAAGGTCTTCACCAAGACATATTGCATTAAAGTTATCAAAAATCAAAGACAAAGATAGAATTCTCAGGGCTGCCAGGGAGAAGAAAACGGTAACTTATAAAGGAAAACCCATTACATTGTCATCGGACTTCTCAGTGCAGACCTTACAAGCCAGAATGAAATAGAATCAAATATTTAAACTATTAAGTGAAAGGAACTACCAGCTTAAAATAATGTATCCAGCTAAGCTCTCCTTTAGATATGAAGGAGAAATTAAGACCTTTCCAGACATACAAAAATTGAGGGAATTCTCCACTATGAGTCCTGCACTACAGGAAATACTGAAAGTGGTCAGCTCGCCTAAAACAAAATAATAGCAACAACAACAAAATACATAATTAGGAGTAAAGTGACTATCAGGCAAATAGAAGCAGAGGAGTGCAATCCTTACTAAGAATAAGGCATTATAAGCTTAAATAATAAGAAGAGCATTGCTATAGCAAGTTAGTAATGAACATTCAGCATACATAGAGACAAATTAGATAACAATGACTAAAAAGGGGACGATTCAAAGATCCAAATTCGCAAAGGGGAATGGAGATAAGGCACACGCAGAAGAAAATGGATGACCATATATGTATAACTATCCTTCTCATATTTGTAATGGTAACCATACATCAGAGATTCAGAACTGAAGTATATAACATAAAACAAGAAAAACCAGAGGCAAAAACCACAAAAGCCAACCAAAATAAAGAAAACAGAAACAAAAGGACAAGGAAACAATGGAAACACCAAGCTATAAGAAAGCAAAAGATAAAATGGCTATAAGAAGACCTAATATTTCAAAAATCATCCTAAATGTAAATGAACTGAACTCACCAATAAAAAGAAACAGATTGGCAGAATGGGTCAAAAAACAAAACCCAACATATACTGCCTCCAGGAGACACAGCTCCAAAGACAAATATAGACTCAAAGTGAAAGGGTGAAAAATGATATTTTAAGCGAATAGCTTTCAGAGAAAAGCAAGAATAGTGGTACTAATATCGGATAAAATAGACTTCAAAATAAAAAATGTAAAGAAAGATACTGAGGGACACTTCATAATGATAAAGGGAATCATGGACCAAGAAGACCTAACACTTATTAATATATATGCTCCCAATCAGAGAGTCCCAAAATATGTAAAGCAATTACTAACAGAACTAAAGGAAGAAACAGACCAAAACACTATCGTAGTAGAGGACCTAAATACTCCCCTGTCAGATATGGACAGATCATCCAAACAGAAAATCAATAAGGAAATAAGATCCTTAAATGACATATTAGACCAACTGGACATAATTGACATATACAGAGCCTTCCATCCCAAAACAGCTGCTTATACATTCTTCTCTAGTGCACATGGAACA
>NW_006438076.1:1308091-1329493 GCF_000325575.1 Pteropus alecto | reverse complement strand
AAACTAAAAAACTTCCACTCAGCAAAAGAAATCGTCAACAAGGTAAAGAGACAACCATCTGAATGGGAAAATATATTTGCAAGCAACGCCTCTGATAAGGGCCTAATAACCAAAATATACAAAGAACTCATACAACTCAATAACAACAATAAAACAACAATCAAAAAATGGACAGAGGACCTGAACAGACACTTCTCCCAAGAAGACATACAAATGGTCAACAAATATATGAAAGGATGCTCAGCATCACTAGTTATTAGGGAAATGCAAATCAAAATCACAATGAGATACCATTTCACACCTGTTGGTATAGCTGTTATTGACAGGATAAGTAATAACAAATGTTGGAGAAGATGCAAAGAAAAAGGAACGAGGGTTCATATACTGCTGGTGGGATTGCAAATTGTTACAGCCACTATGGAGAACAGTATGGAGGTTCCTCAAAAATCTAAGAATTGATCTACCATATGATCCAGCAATCCCTCTACTGCGTATTTACCCCAAAGACTTGAGAACCCATATCCATAAAGATATTTGCACACCGATGTTCATAGCAGCACTATTCACAGTGGCCAGGACATGGAAGCAACCGAAGGGTCCTACAATAGATTATTGGTTTAAGAAGTTGTGGTACATATATACAATGAAATATTACTCAGCCATAAGAAGAGATGATATACTGCCGTTTGCGACAACCTGGATGGATCTCAAGAAAATCATGCTAAGCAAAATAAGCCAGACAGAAAAAGTTGAAAATGACATAATATCACTTATATGTGGGATATAAACCTAAAAGCAACAAATGAACGGGACAAACAAAAAGAGACTCAGAGACATTGAGAGTGGACTAGTGGTTACCAGAAGGTGGGCAGGAGGGCGGAGAGGAGAGGTAGATGGGGTAAAGGGAGTCAAATATAGGGGGATAGGGGTAGGGTGAAGTGGGTAAAGGGGATCAAATATATGGTAGCTAAAGGCAACTGGACTCTGGGTGGTAATCACATAATAGAATATATAGATGTCAAATTATAATGTACACCTGAAAATTATAATTGTATTAACCAATGTTACCCCAATAAGCTTAATAATAAAAAATTAAAAAGAAAAAAGAAACACACAAAAATACATTTAAAAATAATAAAAACTAAATAAGCTCTAGCCAACGTACTGTACTAATGCAATCTCCTCATTTTGAGATTGAGGGCTCCTCAGTGGTGGTGCCAAGGGATCATTTGGGGGTGCCTTAGTCCCCCCACTCATAATCTCAACAGAATTCCAAGGCCACAGCAAATAAATATATCAGCTGATTAAAACTAAGGGTGCTTTTCAAGATCTTTTCCTATCCAGCATCCTGCCCTAGCTTTTCATTGCTACTGTAAACCCTCTCTGTGCCACCATTCAACTGAGGGCATTTGGAGAAAACATTCTTAATTTCACCCCCATTTTTTTTAAAGAATGGAAAATCTGATCACATTATTAACCTGCTTTTATTTACTTAACTAATTTTTATTCAGTGACTTCCTTAGGTTACATAGGCCTGAAACTTGATGTAAAAATGATTCCTGGTTACCCAATGCGGAAAGGATAAATTCTAAATCACTTAGCCTTTGACATATGCTTAACAATCTTTGCTAACCTGTCTTTCTAGACTCATTTTCATCACTTGCTTTATCATTATTCCCTCTCTGGTCACTCTCTACCCCTAATAGCATGATGCATACCCATCTATACTTACTTGCAGTTTCACACATATTACGCCATCCTTTGTTCATATTCATCTCTGAGTTTGGAATGCTCTTTTGGCTTTCCTGGAATACTTTCTGCCCCAACACACGCACACATAGACGCACATGCACGTGTACACATGCACACACATTAACACACACACTTGTGCAGAGAAAACGCACATAAATCTTTTAAAGATCCAATTCAACAGAACTTTCTTTGACATGTTCCCTAACTAATGCCTGTGGTACTTTAAAATGTCTACAACTTCTTTTTAGCTCCTCTCATTATGAAATGGGAACTATCTTTCCCCCTCCTTGATTCTGGAATAGCCCAGTTACTTGCCCAATAAAATGTAGCGGATGTGACATTGTATAACTGCTGAGCCTTAGCTCAGAGGCCTTGCAGGTTTTGTTCTAACTCACTTAGAAAGTTACAGCCACCATATTAAACACCTGGGCTAATCTGCTGGAAAGGTCACATGGAGGATAACTGAGATGCCCTGCTAGGAATCCCACCTAATGATTCAGTATGTGAGTAAGTTTTTCCTTGGCTGTCTGACCCCAGCTGAACCACTATGAGTAATCCCAGGAGATACCAGCAGAAGAACTGTGTGCCTGAGCCCAGACCCCATAGCAAAATCATGAGCAAATAAATGCCAATTGTTTTAAGCTGCTTACTTCTGGAATGGTGTGTTATATGGTGGTATATAATTGCACAAACCCCACCCCAACTCCAGCCTCAGATGTTTAGGCATTCTGAATTCTGAAACATCCTAGCATTCTATGTCTACTTCCATTATAAGATTCACATTTTCCCATGATCATTTTTTATTCACTTCTCCCCACTACTAGACTCTGAGTTCCCTAGAAGCAGAAATATCCCTAGGACCTCATAACGAGCCTACATAGCTAATAGGCCCTACAGAAATAATGTTAACCCCTGAAGGTCCAGCCTTCATCAGCACAGGCTTCTTCACATTGAGATTCTGTCTGAGTGAGAGTGTTAACCAAACCATGGAGAGAAAAAAACTTTCGCTTTCTATACTGGGAAGATTGGTGAACTTCATGCCCCAATGGTGTGGCTCACATGAGGTTAAATTTAGCAGCAGTAATAGATTGGACATTTTCAGAGTGCTAAGATTAAATAGCCTCATATGAGCAGTAATTTACTAGCTCTGCCAGTCTAACAGTCAAGGGAACTCTTTGCAAATAACAGAATGTAATTCCAAGCAAAATCCTGTAAGTCTTGGCTTTGGGTCAAGATACATTATAAAAATAAAAACATTTGTTTTATCCAATTCCTCTCAAGAGTTTTATCCAGCATTATTCAGAACGAGTCAAATTATTCATTATCATCTGTAGTTACTTGTATATTACTGGTAACATGGCTGGAAAAAGACAGCATGATCTTATCAATTATCTTCAGATCATAATTCCTCCAGTTATTTTCACATAATTTTAGCTGGATGAATCCCATTGTTCAATCATTAAATAACACATTTCTTTTTTTTTTTAAGATTTTTAAAAAATTTTTTTAAAAATTATAGTTGACATACAATATTACATTAGTTTTAGGTATGCATTATAGTGATTAGACATTTATATAACTTATAAGTGATCACCCTGAAAAGTCTAGTAGCCATCTGACACCATACATAGTTAAATAACCCATTTTTAAGCATGACATAAAGCTACTTTTTTTATATTTCATGAAGGTTGCATTAGCACAACTAATACTGTTTTCGTCATACATTATTAATATTATATGTCATCATTAAAATCATCATTAGTATAAAGATGGAAGGCAAAATATTGACTGACTAGGGGACTCAAAGGAGAAATTTTTAATTCTTGCTTTGCTTTTTCAATGACTTGCGCTGTATCTCTTTGCATCTTAAATCTTTGCCCTGAGTTTTTTGTTGGCAGTTTTGTTCATTGAGAAAGAAATTTTTAAAAGATGACTTGCGCTATGTCTCTTTACATCTTAAATCTTTGCCCTGTGTTTTTTTGTTGTTGTTGTTGTTGGCAATTTTGTTCATTGAGAAAGAAATTTTTAAAAGATGAATCACATAATTTATGGTTGAAGGTTTTCATAGGAATTATATATGCACTCAAAGAGTTTCAGCTAAGACAAGTGTGGTGTTTATGCTGACAAAATGATAAGAAAAATCTTTATATCATTAGGTTTTTCTATTTATTATTTTACAAATGTCTTTCATTAAAAATAAAATATGAAGAGGGGAAAAAATAGTGTGTACAATAGAAGCTGAGTTCATCCCTCTTGCGACCAAATCAAAATTGTGACAGAAATACAGAGCAAACAGCAAGGAAAGTCACCTGGGATCTAGATGAACAGAAACCCTACAACTAGAGAGAAAAATAATTAATCAACTTGCAACTGTAGAAGGTAGAAGGGGGCAAAGGTGTGAGGCTGCCTGTCCCAAGCAAATGAGTGGGACAGAGGCTATGGCAGCAGCAGCCGGCAGCTGCATATGCCTCTTAAAGGGCCCCTGTCTGCGAGTTGACTTTCACACTAACAGACTTGCTCACTCTGAGCACCAGCACCGGGTTAGCTGCTCAGGGGACACCAGGGACTTACAGGGGACACTGAGTTGTCAGAATGAAGGCTAGAGGTGAGGATCTCTCCCGGACAGAAGTGTTGGCAGTATCCATTGTTCCTCTGTTGAGCATTCCCTGCTCCCAGTGTGTGGTTGCAGCGCCTCCATAGCTGAGAGGTCATCAAATTGAATAACAGAGGTCGCTCCACTCAGAAGACTCTCTGAAACTCTGCATCCCCCAACTCACAGACCCACACAAGCCACAATCCAAGTGAGCGCTCGGAGAGTCCGGTACTGCTTGCTGAGTGGCAGCTGACTGGTTTCTAGCATGGCCTCTTGAGTCAAGTATAATCACAGCATCTGTGGATTGCTTGCTGAATATTAACAGGTGGCCCTGGAGGGACACAGGTTGGGGCTAAACTTGGCCTGCAGCTGAACCCCTCTCAGGACTGTGCCATTGGATACCTACTACACAAAGCCCCACTAAGAAGATCGGGAGACTTAGAAGCTTTGCTTAATGCATAGAAACAGACACAGAAAGGCAGCGGAAAGGGGAAAACAAAGAAGCAGAAACCATATGAGAGAACAGAACAGAGATCCAAGAATAATGGAGTCAAGCAATCTAACAGATGCAGAGTTCAAAACACTGGTTATAAAGGAGGAGTGTCAATGAATTCAGTGAGAACTTTAACAAAGAGATTAAAAAAAACATAAAAATGGAAATGGAAATTATAAAAGAGAACCAGTCAGAAATGAAGAACACATTATCTGAGATGAAGAGTATATTAGATGGAATCAATAGAATGAATAAAGAAGAGGATCAAACTACCGATATAGAGGATGGGGAAGCCAAGGACACTCAATCAGAATGGCAAGAAAAAAGAAGCCAAGACTATAATAATTATTTAAGAAGCCTATGGGACGCTATTCAATGTAAAAATATCTGTGTCATAAGAGTAGCATAAGGAAAACAAGACATTGAAGAGCTATTTGAAGAAATAATGATGGAAAACTTCCCTTACCTGGTAAAGGAAATAGACATACAACTCCAGGAAGCTCAGAGAGTCCCAAACAAGATGAACCCAAAGAGGCCCAAAAAGGCCCACACCAAGACACATGACAATTAAAATGCCAAAGGTTAAATACAAGGAAGGAATCTTAAAAGCAGCAAGAGAAAAGCAACTAATTACCCAAAAGGGAGCACCCATAAGATTGGCAACTGATTTCTCAAAAGAAACTATGCAGTTCAGAAGGGCTTGGCACAAAGTACTCAATGTGATGAAAACCCAGGATCTACAACCAGGAATACTTTATCCAGCAAAGCTTTCATTTAGAGTCAAAGGACAGATAAAGCTTCTCAGACAAAAATAAGCTAAAGGAATTTATCAAGACCAAGCTAGTATTACAGGAAATGTTGAAGCGTTTTCTTTAAGAAGAAAAAGCATGTATCAAAAACAGGAGTAAAGAATTGTAATAACTACATTCCTATCAACAAGTACCTCAAATGGAAAAGAATTAAGTGTTCCACCAAAAGATAAAGTGGCCAGATGGATAAGAAAACAAGACCCCCACATCTGCTGCCTACAAAAGACTCGCTTCTGATTAAAAGACACACACAGAGTAAAAGGAAGGGGATGGAAAAAGATATTGCCTTGATGAACCTAGAAGGTATTGTGCTGAATGAAATGGGTCAGATAGAGAAAGACAAATATCTCATGATTTCACATACATGTGGAATCTAAAGAACAAAATAAAAAACAACAATAAAAGCAGAAATAAACTCAGAGATACAGAGAATATTTTGAGGGCTACTAGATGGGAGCGGGGTGGGTAGGACAGCAAAAAATAAGGCAAAGGGATTAAGAGGTACAAATGGATAGTTGTAGAATAGACATGGAGATGTAGAGTATAGCCTGGGGAAGATAGTTATGTAATGTAATAAATAGGTAAAGGGAAGAGGGTTACTAGATTTAGTGGGGTGATCACTTTGCAAGGTATTTGGATTTCTGATCACTATGCTGTACAACTGAAACTGGTATATTATTGTATGTCAACTATAATTGGAAAAAAACTCATTGAATTATACAATGTAAATATGAGCAACTAATTGTTTCAATAAAGCTGGAAAAAAATAAAATGATAAATATCATGTCCTTTGTTTCTTTCCCCAATTTCATTGAGCTATAATAATTAACATACAAAACTGTATAAGTTTAAGCTGTATAGTGTAATGATTTGACTTACATATATTTTGAAATGATTACTACAATATGTTTGGTTAACATCTATCATTTCATATAGGTACCAAAAAAAAGGGGAGAGATAGAAAAATATGTTTTTCTTGCAATGAGAACTCTTAGAATTTACTCTCTTAACAATTTTCAAATACATCACATAGCAGGGTTAACAATATTCATCAGGTTGTGCATTATATTCCTACTACTCATTTATCTTGAACCTTCTGAACACCTTTATCCAATTCACCTTTCCCCATCCCCTGTCTCTGGTAACCACGAATCTGATCTCTCTATGAGTTTTTATTTGCCTGTTTGTTTTTAGTTTTTTTATGTTGACATATAAGTGAGATCATACAGTATTATTATTTCTTTATCTGACTTATTTCACTTAGTGTAACAACCTCAAGGTCATCCATGTTGTCATAAATGGTAAGCTTTCTCTTTGTGGCTGAATTATATTATATTAATTCTATTGATCCTATTAATTCTATTGATTCTATTCTATTCTGTTCTGTTCTATTCTATTCTATTCTATTCTATTCTATTCTATTCTATTCTATTCTACTATACTATATTATATTATTATACATATACCACAACTTCTTTATTCATTTATCAATGGACACTTAGGTGCTTTGGTGTGTTCATGTCTTGACTACTATAAACAATGCTACTTTGAAATTTGGGTGACGATATCTCTTCAATATGGTGTTTTCATTTCCTTTAGATAAATTTCCAGAAGTGAAATGCTGGATCATATGGTAGTTCTATATTTAATTTTTTGAGACATCTCAGTACTGTTTTCTCTAATGGCTGCACCAATTTACAATCCCACTAACAGTACATCAGGCTTCTCTATTCTCCACACCTTTGTCATCATCTGTTATCTCTTTTTAATGATACCATTCTAATAGGCATGAAGTGATACCTCATGATATATTTTAATTTTTACTGAGAAACAGTGGATCTATCTAGTTCAAGAAAGACTACACATCTTTACTAAGTTACTTTAGTTTTGACAAAATGCAAACTCAAATCCTCATTAGTGAGCCCTTATTTATTTGCAAGGAAATTAAATCCATATGATTTTGATTAATTTACACTCACACTTTTACAAGCAAATAATGTTTTATAAGTGCTCCTTGATTTCTGAGAAGCCTCTGAGCCATCTTTTGCTATAAAATTTTTTTTCTTAGGATAACAAAGCTTATTTTTACAGGTGGAAAAAAATAAGAGGCTCAAAATTGAGCAAAAATATGACCCCTCGTCATAGTAAGGGGTGAAAAACAAATTTCTTCGGGACCAGTTATAGCATAAGTACTAAGGAGTGTCCTAGACAGATAGTCTGATTTCAACTCCCAGGTATACACTTTCTGGGTAAAGATTAACCTTCCAGCCAGCATAAGCTAACAATAATAAGCAAGCTGACCTGCTTTCACAATACTACCCTTCAGAAATCCTGGATAGATGACCACTGACTAATTCGAGATGTGATAAGAATTTTTATAAATTGAATGCTTACTGATTTTGTAAGATTCATGTAGGTGGGCAAGCGAGGAAATGAATCACTTTTGTGTTCTCTGTTGACCTGGGTGTCTAATAGATTCCACCTAAACTAGCTCGTCCTCAAGTTTCATACCAGAGCAATGAATCAGCCTCAAAACTAACTCAGGGAATATTTGGCTCTGAAGTCCACTCACCCTGGGAACTCCCCAGCTGAGAGGTAGGACTAGTGAGATTCAGAACTGCTGACTTGGAGCTGTGCGTCATGGGTGAGTGCCAACGAACTCACATAAATCATGGAAGCTCTTGAATTTCATGGTCTTTATTTATAATACTAGGGTAATAACCCAACATTTATGGTAGACATTTATTCCACAGATATAAAAATGAAGCATTATTAAAATTCTTTAAACTAAATTTAGACACTGAGAGCTAAAATTCAGTAAAGCTGATCTTTCCTGAACCATAAATAAAGAAGAGAGTGATACAGCTGTCTAACTTAATATATTGTTTTCATATTTATGCGGCCAAAAATATATATTGAAAAAACATGAAAATTTGAATCATAAAACCAAGATTAAGACCCAAGTCTGCTGATTACTAGTTATTTGATGTTGGGAGATGGAAACTCTCTCCATGGCCTTAGTCCTCCCAGTTGCTGCACAACATGTTTCCTAGAGTTACCACAATCACCGAGGTGCTGTGTCTGGAAATATGGCTGTAAAATACTCTGCCCGTTTATTTTTAGAAATAAATGTCAAAATTTGGAGTAAAGGCCCAGGTACAAAACTGAGTGTGATTAAAACTCAGAAATATCCAGATACTTTTTTGTCTCTGTAGAAAAATTTTGCAAGATCTGCAATATCACATTTCAATTGGTTTCTAGGTATTAAGAACAACTATAGATTTGATTCATAATCCAAATTCACTGCTTCCAATACAAAATGCTCCCCAACACTAGGATATCCAGTGGCAGCTGGAGGAATACAATTATATAAAATGAAGGGTCACAGTTTCCAAAAGAAAGCGAATGTCCCAATCAGCACTAAGTCTGAGACACTGTTTTACTTTCTCAGTATGAAGTCTCATTATCTGTCCATTAATCTTTTTAGGCTCGATTTTGAAAAGAGAGGGAAAAGAAATTCTGTCAGTCGTCATTTGAAGCAAAGGTCTTTCTGTGTCTTGAATGTTTTGTGTTTGTTTTTGTTTGTTTTGTCTATTGTATAGAAAAATTGCATATTTGAATCACATGTGAATTCAAATGGAATGTGTTATTTTTGATTCTGTCAGAGTTCCTAGAGAGCTCTAAAAATCAGAGGATGTGTCTGGTCACTGTAGCTTTGGAAAACCTGGATGTCTTTGCTCATAGTAGGATTCCTGAAGAAAATGTGGAGATTTCCTCTCCCCAAGTAGAGATTTTGCCCCATCCACAATCATCAGCTCTCATTCTGTGAACTAGATTGGCCCACTCTCGGTGGCAGAATCAGACAATGTTCAAAGGCTGGGGAAGAGGAGGAGACTACTGGCATGGAGAAGAGGATGGTAGAGTGAAATGGTATAACCATGCATAAGAAAACATGACTGCTTGGGCCAGTTCTAAATTAGCAATCAAGGCCTTCCCTGTCTATTAACTGAGCATGTGGACTAGATGATTTCTAAGATTTTTTCTGTCTGGCATTCAATGATTCCATGAAATTCTTTTTTGTTAACTTTAATTTTAACTTTAAAAATTTTATTTTTCAATTGCAGTTGACATAGAAACTAATTACATTAGTTTCAGGTATACAACATAGTAATTAGATAGTTATATACCTTATGAAGTGATCACTCCAATAAGTCTAGTACCCATCTGACACCATTATTGACTATATTCCCTATGCTATATTTATATCCCTGTGACTATTTTGGTAATTGGAAATTCATACTTCTTAATCCTTTCACCTTTTTCACACATCTGGCAAACCCCCCCCTCCCATCAGGTGACCATCAATATGTTCTCTGTATCTATAAGTCTGATTTTGTTTTGTTTTTGTTTTTGTATTTGTTTTTCAGGTTCCACATATAAGTGAAATCATATGGTATCTGTGTTTCTCTGAGTGAAGTACTTTACTTAGCATAATATCCTCTAGGTCCATCTATTTTGTTGCAAATGGCAAGATATCACTTATGTTTATGGCTGAGTAATAAATTTATCATATATAAGTACAAATTCTTCTTTATCAATTCATCTATTGATGGACACTTAGGTTGCTTTCAAATGTTGAGTATTGTAAATATGCTGCAATGGACATAGGGATGCACGTATATTTTCAAATTAGCATTTTGGATTTCTTTGGATAAATACCCAGAAGTAGAATTGCAGTGTCATAAGATAATTCTTTTAATTTTTTAAGGAATCACCATACTGTATTCCATAGTGCCTGCACCAATTTACATTCCCACCACACAGAGCACAAGGGGCCCCTTTTCACCATATCCTCAGCAACACTTATTGTTTGTTGATAGCCATTCTGACAGGTGTGAGCTGATATGTCATTGTGGTTTTGATTTGCATTTCCATGATGATTAGTGATGTTGAGCATCTTTTCGTGTCTCTGTTGGACATCTGATGTCCTTCTTAAAGAAATGATTTTCCATGTCTGTCCATCTTTTAATTGAATTGGTTTTTTTTTTTTGATGCTGAGTGTATGAGTTCTTTATATATTTTAGATATTAATCCCTTATTAGATATATCATTTGCAAATATCTTCTTCCACTCAAAAATATACTTCTATTTTGTTGGCGATTTCCTTGAATTAGGCTCCCATGAGTAATTATAATCATTGAGCCCACAGTAAGACAAACAAATGTAAAATACTTGAACATTTGAAACTTCAGCGCAAAAGAAATATAAATACAAGGATCAAGAGCTCTACCATTTTAAAGTAGTAGTGAATTTGACCTTAGCTGGGTTCTGGAATCTGACCAAATTAGCAACATATTCTCCCTAGGCAGTCATTTTAGTAGTGGACATAAAAAAAAAACAAAAAAACAAAAAACTAGTGTATCATGATTCTCCAGAGAAACAAAACCAAACACACACACACACACACACACACACACACACACACACTTTTTTATTTGTTTGTTTGTTTGTTTGTTTGTTTATAATTTTTATTTTATTTTATTATTATATTCTAATTTAAAGGAACTGGCTTACCACACAATTGGGGGGGCTAAGAAGGTCTAAAATCCATATGTTAGGCTGGCAGTCTGAAAAATCAGGTAAAATTTGATGCTATGTTCTTAAGGCAGAATTCTTCCTTCTCTGGGAAACTTCAGTTTCTGTTCTTAAGGCTTTCAATTGATTGGATGAGGCCCACCCATATTAGCAAGTGTACTCTTTACTTAAAGCTAACTTATTGAAGATGTTAACTACATCTACAAATTTTTTCACAGCAACGCCTAGATTAGTATTTTATTGAATAACTAAGTACTATAGTCTAGCCAAGTTAACACAGAAGACTAACCATCACAACTAGTATAAGGAAAGAAGTGTTTAGTTAAACAATATTCCCTTTTCAATAAAATCCCATTAGGGACCCAACAAAATAGAGTTAACTCTCTAAAATTTGGCAGAGTTAAAAATGTATTTTATGTTTCTGCCTATAGGTATAGATTTATTTTTTTTTAATCTCATTTATTGTTGTTTCATTTAGTGAGAGAGGCTAAAATGGTTTGGTGATTAAGCAGATGACTTTTTTCCAATAGCATTATGCTTTGAAAAATTTGAAAAGTACACAAGTTTACATTTATACATATTGATTAATATAAAAATTCATTGATTTAAGATTTTTTCAATTAAAAGGGCATAAACACATCGAAACTGTCATTTACTTATATGGGATTTTAAGGATAATGTTCTTAAACCTTCTACCCAATGCCATAATGTCTCCTACCTTAATTGTGAAAATTTTAGTACAATATTTCTAGTAATGGATAGATTACCACTTCAAAAAACCAGTACATTCTAGGTTTCAAATAGCTCATTATTAGAAAGGCCTTTTATAAAATGGTCTTTATCTATCATTTTATTAGTTCCATTCATTGAACCTTCTGCTCTCTAAAGAAACAAGCAATAATCTATCAGTTCTCATTATGCTCACAGGATCAAGGAATAAAATCCAGGAATTAATTCAATGGATATTTATTGAGTGAAATCTATGTGACAGATAGTAGATGAAGTTTTGGCATGGTACCAATTCATTTAAAAAGTTCAGGCAAATGTATTTTTGATTGATGTAATAAAGGCTTGTGATGAATCTAAGGACAGGATATAAATATGTAAATATTTATATACACATCTTTATAGTAATTAAGTTTTGGTTATTCTTTCACAACAAAAATGAGCAAAGTCTTGTTAATAAATGGAGAATGCATTTTTCATGCAAACTAGATACTCATAATTGAAAGAAATTTAATAGTAATGATGACGAACTATGTATAAATTTAGGAGAAAACCAGATACTATCTGCAGACCGTCATTGTCTCTCCCTCTTTTCCATCAGTCTAACACAGAATCAGATTTATCTTTTTCTTCTTTAACCAAAATTCGAAAGGCACAAGAACAGCGGCAAAGACAGAGGCTCTGATGTTCTATGAAAAGAAATAATGTGTTCCAAGTAAGGTTGAGTAGTAGCAGGCTCTCAGGGTCATCTGCCTGGGAAGAGTTTAGAAGAGAGGACTGTGGAGAGATAAAAAGAGTAAGAAAGAGAGTGCCTACAATCTTCTTGAACACCTCCACTCTTTATAATTTTACAATATTACTGAAAATATTTCCACAAATGGAAATATTTCCTTTAAATGTGTTTGCTCGACCTAACTTAATATGAAGATAAAACCTATATATGATGTCGAGGGTAGGTTTTCCATAATGTCTGAATACTGGAACAATCCACATGTCCTTTAATGGATGAGTGGTTAAACAAACCACTCAATATCATGGAAGACTATTCAGCAATAAAAAAGAACAAATTACTGATAATGCAACAACTGGTATTCATGGGATTATGCTAAGTATAAAAACCCAGTTCCAAATGGCCGTATACTGTGATTCTATTTATATAACATTATGCAGGTCACACATTCTTTAGCCTGGGGCGGGAGAAGGGAAATGTGGCTAAGGAGCAACAAAAAATCTTGGTAGTAATAGAACTCTTCTGGGTATGATATTAAACGATGGTTTTGTAAGATGTCACCACTGCAGGAACTAGGTAAAGGGTACACAGGAGGTCCCTGCATTATTTCATTTCAACTGCATGTGATCTGTATTTAACTCAAAATAAAATATTTAATTAAAAAAATTAGTTGGGCATATTTGTGTGAATCTACTTCTGGTTATCTATCCTGTTCTGTTTTTTGAATTGTCTTTCCCTTCATCATTCTACACTGTCTTGCTTTCTGTAGCTATGGCTCCTCTCATTTTGTTCTTTATATTCCAGATTATTTTAACTATTCTAGGCTATTGCCTTTTCATATAAATTTTTGAATAAGCTTGTCTATGTCCACAAAAGTCTTGCTAGGATTTAGACAGGAATTATATTAAACCAATAGATCAATTTGGGGAGAATTGACATCTTTATTATTCTGAGTCTTCCAATTCCAGAACATAGTATTTCACAGTATTTAGTTATTTGAGTTCCTTCATCAGCATTTTATAATTTTTAGCATAAAAAGCCTGTGCATATTTTGTTAAGTTTATACCTAAGTATTTAATTTTCTCTGGAGTGATTGTAAAAAGTGTGTGTTTTTACTGGTATCTTAAATTTGGTTTCCAGGTAGTCGTTGCTAGTATATGGAAAAATGATTGATTTTTGCATGTTGACTTTATATTCTGAAAACTTGTTAGGCTCTCTTATTGGTTCTAGGTGGGCTTTTTTTTTTTTTTTTTGGAGCTTCCTTGGAATTTTCTGTGTAAATAATCATAATCATATCATCTGAAAATAGGGAGAGTTTCATCTCTTCCTTCCAAACTTTTTTTTTTCACTCTTTGCCTTCTTATAAATGGCTAGAACTTCAAGTACTACATTGATTAACAGTAGTGAGAGCAGACATACTCACCTTGTTCTTAATCTTAGAGGAAAAGCTTATCAAGAAAGTAATTTTCCAATTAAATATAATCTTAATTGTAGGGTTGTTGTTGTTTTGTAGATGTTCTTTAGCAAGTTAAAAATTTCTTCTCTTCCTCTTTTTGAGAGGGTTTTTTTTTTCCATGAATAGATTTTGAATTTTGTCAAATAATTTTTTCTATATTGATTAATGTTATCATTTGTTTTTTCTTCTTTAATCTGTTAATATGGTGGGTTACACGGGTTGATTTTGCATGTTGATTCAGTTTTGAATCCCTGGATAAAGCCCACTTAGTCATGGTGTACAATTCTTTTTATACATTTGATTTGCTAATATTTTGTTGAAGATTTTTGTATCTAAACTTATGAGAGATATTGGTCTGTAGTCTTGTTTTGTGTTCTCTTTTGGTTTTGGCATCAGGGTAATTTTATTTTCATTAAGATTATGCAAAATTGCTATTAATCTTTTTAAAAATGTTTGGTAAGTTTCTCTAGTGAAACCATATTGGCCTAGATATCCCTTCTTAGGGAGATTTTAATTATAAATTTAATGTCTTTAGCAGTTATAAAACTATTCAGGTTGATTACTTAATCCTGGTTGAGTTTTGGTAGTTTGTGGTTTGCAAAAAATGGGTCCATTTCTTCGACATTTTTGAATTTATGAGCATTCAAAGAATTTAGACATATGAATAGTCTGCTGTGGTAGCCAGCCTCCAAGATGAACCTCAATGATTTCTGCTTCTTGTTATTCACACCCTCATGTAGTCACTTCTCATATTATACTAGAGTCATCTGTGTGACAAATAGAATATGCCAGAAGTGATATATATGTCTCTTCCAACATTAAATTATAAAGACATTACAGCTTGTGACTTGGCCTCTCTCTCTGAGCCTGCCTTTCTCCCTCTCATTCTCTCTCTCTCGCCTTCTTTTAATCTCAATCTCAAACTCTCTCTCTCTCTCTCTCTCTGATTATGGCTTTGAAAAAAGCCAGCTGCCATGTTGAAAGCAATTCTATGGAGAGGCTCATGTGGTGAAGAAGTTAAGAAGACACTTGCCAACAAGTATGTGAGTGTGCCATCTTGGTCTGGAATCCCTTAACCCTGTCAATCTTTCAGATGCCTGCAGCCCTGGCCAACTTCTTTACTGCAACCTCATGAGATATCCTGAACTAGAACTACCCAGCTAATCTGCTGCTGGATTCTCTATTCCCAAAATCTGTATGAGATAATGAATGTTGTTTTAAGCTATTAAGTTTTAGGGTAATTTGTTCTGCAACAATAGATAACCAATAGAGTTGTTACTAATATGATATTCAAATCACTGTACCAGCATGACTTTCCTTTTCCTCCACATTTACTTACTTGACCATTCATTAATTTATTCATTAATTTCATCCGTTCTGCCATTTAATAAACTTGCACTATATGCCATGCACTATGTTGGATCTGGAAATACAAACAATGTTAACAAAATGTTAGCAGGATGTTAATGAAATTTTTCTCTTCTCTCAGTCTTATATTTAGGAATAATAGGTGAGAGTGCACATATATTCTAAAGATAATTTCTGAAAGCTACAATATCTACCTTCCAGGGCTTGTAAAAGATAGTAGAATCAGTCTTGTGCTCCTCAAGCCAGTTAATGTCTATAGAAGCAAGTAACTTTTATAAAAAGAAGTCCAGAAATCTAAGATTTCATAAATTAGAAAGCGTTGTTAGAACAGGAAGAGCATGGGGGTGAGGTTTATTCCTTCACCTCAATCCTACTTGAGAGAGCCTCTTGAAGAGATGGAGATGAAGTTTCCCAAGAAGACTGACAACTTACCTACTGGCTTAACGAAGCTGACTGAGCTGACCGAGCTGCAGAAACTCATTTACGTAAATGAGAACCGTTGCTGAGCTGAACAATTTCATCCAGGTGTAATGTGCATGCACTGAGGTATAGAAACCAAAATCTGCTTCTTTTTTGGATCATTTCTAAGGCAGGAAGCTGGCTGAAGTAGGCTGCTACTATGGAGAAGACGTGCAGCAGTGGCTACATGACCCTAATACCTGTCTAAAACCTTTTGGCTTTTTGCCTTTTTGCCTTATGTGTCCTTTCCCTTCCCTGAGAAGCCAAAATTATTGGAGAGAGAATAAAGGAATTATGAAAAATTAAATACTCACCCCTTCGCACACACACACGCGCACACATACACACTAGTTCTCTGAATAATAAATTAAGCTTAAATTTGGATAGAGGGGAAAAGTAAAATTAAATGTGAAATTTAAGTTTTAAATGGGCTTTGAAAAGCCTGAAAATGACCACAAATCTACAAAATATGCTTGAGCTATAAAAAGAGTCTGGGGAGGGAGATGTGGCAGAACACGTCTGAAAATGTTTGTTAGAGAAAACATATTTTTTTCTGTCTGAATTCAGCCGTTCAACAAGTCAGTTAATCAAAAATGAATCAAAAGTAGAGACACTTTCTTCCCAATGTCTAAAATCCTTTTATATTGGTCCTGTACTCCCTGTAATCCACAATAAGGAGAAAATGACTTATAAGATTCTTTCCTAGCTGTTGACTTGATCCAGGGATAGACTGGAGTGTAGAGAGGACAGAATATCAGAAGAAGTGAAAAAAATTTTTTGTTAAGAGAAATAAAATGCCAGTAGAAAATAAGAGAAATTGAAAGCCAAATAACAAACCTTTCCCAAGTGTTGTAGGAATCCATTTTTCAGGAGTTAAGTAATTGTATCTCTATACTTAATCCACAGCTGCCAAGTGAATAAAATTCTCTGCTTGACACATCAAGATGCATCTCTGTCATTCAGGCATATGGGCCTTGGGTCTACATCTGAATAGCCTTAAACGTTGGCACAGAGTAGGGTGGGAAAAGGAAGAGTAGAAGGTATTATTTTTTTTTTTAATTTTACTACCAAGAAATCTGGGAAGAAGCAATTCAGAGCAATTCTAAATCATCCTCCCAAGACTCCAGAGAGAATTCGGGGTCTCCTTAAACTAAAAGTCTCTCTAGATAAAAAGTCTTTCTCACTAATCCCAGGAGTCCTTTGCATCATACATAGGCCAGAAAAGAGGCCATATTGCACAGAACGTGGTAAGTGTATCAGTAGCCAATTTACCATGGTGATGAGACATCTCATTTCTGGTAATAAGAAAAAATGTTGCCGTGGTCTCATGAACACAGAAGTGTTATAATGATTGCTCGCTCAAGCCCCATTGGCTTAAAAAAATTAATTGCCTTTATAAATTACTCACTTACTAGAAGGGAGTCAAGTTAGCACTAAATGAGCTTGATTATATATTCACTAGGCTTCAAATAATGTCTCTTCATCATAAGCCACTGCAATGTACAAAAATGTTTAAGTTATGCTATTCAGAAAGTCGACAGATATTTTCTCTACTTTTAAAAAGTTTCTGCAAAGAGATCTTACATAATGCAGCTCACCCACTCCTGCCTCTGTGGATCAAGATAAGATCACTCTATTATTCAAAAAAATATTTTGCATTTTACAGAATATGTTAGAGTATGTTTGATTGGTGGAACAAGATCGATTTATTATGCCAAAGGTACAGAGAGAGTAAAGGAGCTTGGGTCTCAGCAAGGGCTTGTCCTTTTACTTTATGTGTAATTGTTTAACAATTCATTTAACCCCTATGACCCACAAATGTATTCATCTGTGAAATCAGAAAATAATATTTTCCTTGTTCACTGTAAAGGACTGTTATGAAGGTTAATCAGTTAATATACGTGTAAAACTTATACCTTGCCATGTCTCACTGGTGTCCTACATGTGGTTTCCTGCCGATTTCCCCCAGATTAATCATAAATTCTGCTTTCCTCGTACAATCAAAGAATATTCACTATGGGCAGGACAGTAGACAGCATCTGATCCTCAGAACTGTGTCAGTTAAGAGTAGAATCCAGTTCCCTGAAACATAATTCCTCATCAAAGAAGTGAAAGTATTCACCCTACATTCAAAGCACTCCATAATATAGCTTCAATCTACCTTTTCCACATTAATTCTCATTTCTCAATCCTCTCCAGCTGAGTGCTGTGGATTCTGCTTGGACTGTCACACTCAGTATCTTTGCCTGCATGCCTTTGTCTATCCTCATAGTAAATAAAGTGCACACTTTGCTCTTGCATGTTCAGACTTTACACACCTGAGCGTCTCCCATGACGTTTCATACGGTAATGTCTGTGGGATGTAACATCATTTATCTTTTTTTCTCTCCCTTATATTGTCTCCTTGAGGAAAGAGACCAAGTATTATGTTTTGTTTGTTTGTTTGTTGTATTTTTCACAATATAAAGAACAGTGTCATGTATATGCTCAATAAGTATTTTTTAAACAACAAATGAATGAATGACCATGTGACAGTTGTTTCTACAAATCCATATAAATGCAGGATCTGTTATCTGGCCTTCAACTTTCAGGAGGGTGGATATGTAGAGAAGTCTTCTTTCCTTCTCTACCCCAAAAGCTTATTGAAGAAACATGAGGCTCAGAAGAACCAACAGTGCTGAGAAGTTCTGAGATCAACCTTTAACCAAAGTGAAGAATCCAGAGGCCTATCATTTAGCCCTTCATAATAAATCTTCAAACTTTGCATTCTTTTTGTTTATAAACAAGAAGTCATCCTCTTAGTAGTTGAAAATTCTTCAGATATCAGTAGGTTATGAGAAGCCATACAAAGGCTATTCAATACAGGAATCTGACTCCAGATATTTCTCTGAGAAACAAATTTCCTGAGCTCAAGGAGATGCTCATCTCTGATTTCTTTCAAATAACTGCACGTGTGCATGCGCACGCGTGTGCGTGTACTCACACACACACACACACACACATGCACACGCACCCTAAATCAGGAGATTTAACCTCTCTCATGCTCAAGTAAGCCCTTAACTGCAAGTAGAATTCAGAGTATTTCCACTTCAGGATAGGACACACATTTAAGAGGACACTGGATTGATTTAGCCTAAAAAAATGCAACAAGGAGATCTGAGTATCTACTTTTTCCAACACACTACATTAACGAGGAAAATAGCAACAAAAAGTAACAAATTATGTGATTCCCTGTTTCCCTTGCAGTTATCAAAGGAAGTGCAAGTTTGCAGACTTGGAATCTTGTTTTTTACATTTGTCTTTACCTCACTCCTGTTTTATTAGTCCATCAAGTCATAATGACTTTTCCTTCCAGAATGTCTATTGAATTTGTCTCTTCCTCATCTCCCTATTCCCATGGCTACCTAACTAAATGTGATTTGGACATAGAACCCTGCAATTCATTACTAGTATGTTTTTTTCCCTCATGACACTGCTCTTACAATCCATTCTGCAGAAAATGTTCATATCAATATTTATAAAATATATCTTTCATCATATTTCTTCATATTCAAAATCCTTCAGAGTCCTGTTAGCCTTATTGGTGGTTCTCAAATATTTCCTTCCATGTGTTTCAAATTGCCAATAAACTTTTATTGCTAGTTCCATCTAATACATCTTGAACTCTCCTTCAGATTTAAAATTTTAAATCTAAATTTTAATGCATATTAATTTTGCAGTATATACTATTATATATCTTTGCTTGTTTTAATATATAAATAATGTTTTAGATTACTTATCAGTTAAAGTACTTACCTCTCCTCTCAAAGAGCAATTAGGGGAATCATTTTATAAACTATATAAATGTCTAACCAATATACTGTATACTTGGAACTAATAATAAAATAAAGTTTTTTAAAAGTGTTTTTTGAGTGAAACTTATGCTAAAAGAAATGCAAAACATTTATTTAACAACTTTATTTTCACTACTTGTACTGTCTTCTACCTTCTAATGTCCTCACAGAAAGGAGAAGGATCCAGTTCTACAGTTAGTGTCACAGAGTCACCCAGCTCAGAGCCAAATGGCCCCTTGCCCTCTCTCCTACACCTTCTCTAATGTGCTTTCTGCCCTAGTCAAATTTATCCTCTCCTTTTCCTTTGAAGAGGTCTCAAAATAAGATTGCACTTTGTTCTTACACCCAATTTAATTATGACATCTACCTCACTACTAACTTAGCACCCTACTGGGTCTCATTCCTCAGTTATCTCTGAGCTCCTTTCTAGAGCATTCCTCCTGTGTACTATACCACAGGGGTTTCCATTTAGCTCATTCTGGCTTCATCCTCTGGTTACTGTGTATGCTGTATACAACTCCCTTCCTTTGGTGATACCCGTGGACACCTCCACTGTGGTTTCAAAGAGGGAATGCTGGTTTCTGCTTGGTCATTCCTTCTGAACTGTCCTCAGCACAACTGAGTACTGACTATGACTATTATTGAGACTTTACTACAAACCAAAAGATCACTTATTGACACTTAGAAGGTATAACTGTTCATAGAAATGATTCTATTCTTAGATCCAGTCCTCAGTTCAGATTTCTTATCACTTGTGCCTGTTTCCAACCTGGTGTCCAGATGTCAAGAATTACTTAACCACAGAACACATATTTCCAAAGAAAAAATAATTTTCAGACATAGGGCCATTTTTATATAGATTTAGAAAAGCAAAAGTCAAACTTAATCACCAGAGCATTTTGCTTCTGCTGTTATAGTTAAAAAAAAAAAAAAAAAAGAGTCAAGTTGTAATTGGCTAGGGAAGTAAAAACTTTCAATCGACATAATAAAAAGGAAATCAAACATAGTAAAAGTAATCAATACAAAATGAAATGAGTGATGGCAAAAACAAAAGTAAAATTTGTTTTAAGTCAAACACTGATCACAGAATTACCTTAACCTTACCACTAAAAAGAAAATAAAATTGAACTTCATAGAAAATATTTATATAGACCAAAAATAAGTTAAATTATACAGTGTTTAAAAATCAAAAATATTTTCACAAATTTAGATCTAATTTTTTTACACAAAAAATTTGGACTTTGTAGAAATTATGTCCACAAAAGATAGCTCAATTGCATATGAGTGAAATTTGTTTTAAGCAAAAAAAAAATAAGTATTTTACACTAAAAAGAATATGCCAAAAAAAAAATTTCAGTAGAATAAGATAATTTAATTTTTTTGAAGTGATTTAATTCTAAATAGCAAATTGTTGAAGAAATTAAATTACCTTGATGCAATTTATTCCAGAATATTTTCGAGTAAAAAAGAAATTATCAGTGTTAATATATGTAACTACAGTGTAAAAATATATCCAGTCTAGAAACAGGCAAAATGCCCTTGTATGTGGAGTGAACACAGAGCTAACTCAATATGTAAAGCCAGAGGT